>NW_026689748.1:27500-44050 GCF_943734765.1 Anopheles ziemanni | reverse complement strand
TGATATACACTCTTCGGATGTACTTCGGGTGTCACCTGTTGTCCGAGGCCACTTGCATGGTTAGCAAGCGTTGTGGTCTAATGGCCCTACCGGGCAAACACTTTGGGTTCGCAAGGACTTGGAGTGCTGGTAGTGGTTGGCGGACCCAACACTCTGGGTACCTCCGGGTACTTGGGGTTGGTTGAGGACTTGGTGAAGATACCCCTGTCACCTTGTTCGAGGCCACTTGCATGGTCGCAAGCGTTGTGATACAATGGCCCTACCGGGCAAACACTTTGGGTTCGCAAGGACTTGGAGTGCCGGGACGGGTTGGCGGATCCAACACTCTGGGTACCTCCGGGTACTTGGGGTTGGTTGAGGACTTGGTGAGCAAACACTTGATATACGTTCTTCGGATGTATTTCGGGTGTCACCTGTTGTCCGAGGCCACTTGCATGGTCAACGGTTGAGGTGGTGATGGCGGGTCGGTGCTGTAGGGTGCCGGCCTGTTGGCTGCCTTGGCCGGGTTGGTTGGTTAACACTTGATTGGGCTTGCACCCGAGGGTAATGGCACTTGAAGGTGGGTACTGGCCGGCTGACCTGGTGTGATGGTTGGTTGGTGAACACTTGGCGGTACTTGCACTTGGCTGTGCTTGGACTTGAAGGTGGGATCCGGCTGGCCTGGGCCATTGGTGGTTGGTTGGTTGGTTAGCCCTTAGCTGGGCTGGCTGGCTGGCTGGCCATCGGTGGTGTGGTGTGTTGGGCGGTTGGTGAACACTTGGCGGTACTTGCACTTGGCTGTGCTTGGACTTGAAGGTGGGATCCGGCTGGCCTAGGCCATTGGTGGTTGGTTGGTGGGTTAGCCCTTAGCTGGGCTGGCTGGCTGGCTGGCCATCGGTGGTGTGGTGTGGTGTGGTGTGTGGAGTCGAGCATCGCGCGCCGTTGCCTTCTTCGGAGTGTTGTGGGTACGCAAGTGCTTGCAGTGCAAAGAGGTTGGTGATGGAGTGACATTGCCTTCACCATGGAGTTGCGGGTACTTAGGTACTTGCAAGGAGATGGTGGTATGGTGGTGTTGCGTGTGTGGTGTTCGATTAGAAAGATATATTTTCTAAGTCCGGATTAGTGCTGTCAGTGAGGCCGCCACTAACAGGTCCTCCACGGCCTCCGTGGTTCTTGACTTGGCGCTATTCCGGACTTGGGGCGATCACGATGTCCCCGTGCGGGACTTAGAAGATGGAAGAACACAAGTACCCTTATCCCATGACTTGTGAGCGATTGGCATACGTTACCACATGAAGAGAAAAATTGGCTAAGTCCAGGATCCATATTATATGAAGAGAAAATCGGCTAAGTCCCGGATCCATATTACATGAAGAGAAAAATCGGCTAAGTCCAGGATCCATATTATATGAAGAGAAAAATCGGCTAAGTCCAGGATCCATATATATTAACCTAATAATCGGCTAAGTCCAGGATCCATATTATATGAAGAGAAAAATCGGCTAAGTCCAGGATCCATATTACATGAAGAGAAAAATCGGCTAAGTCCCGGATCCATATATATTAACCTAATAATCGGCTAAGTCCAGGATCCATATGATATGAAGAGAAAAATCGGCTAAGTCCAAGATCCATATGATATGAACAGAAAAATCGGCTAAGTCCAGGATCCATATATAATAACCTAATAATCGGCTAAGTCCAGGATCCATATAATATGAAGAGAAAAATCGGCTAAGTCCGAGATTGGGTCTGTCGGAAATACACTTTCAAGTTACCACACAAGCAAGCAAGATGGCCTAATGATGGATCCATATAATATGAAGAGAAAAATCGGCTAAGTCCAAGATTGGGTCTGTCAGAAATACACTATCAAGTTACCACACAAGCAAGCAAGATGGCCTAGTGATGGATCCATATTATATGAAGAGAAAAATCGGCTAAGTCCGAGATTGGGTCGGTCGGAAATACACTATCAAGTTACCACACAAGCAAGCAAGATGGCCTAGTAATGGATCCATATCATATGAAGAGAAAAATCGGCTAAGTCCCAGATTGGGTCTGTCAGAAATACACTTCCAAGTTACCACACAAGCAAGCAAGATGGCCTTTTGATGGATCCATATGATATGAAGAGAAAAATCGGCTAAGTCCCAGATTGGGTCTGTCAGAAATACACTATCAAGTTACCACACAAGCAAGCAAGATGGCCTAGTGATGGATCCATATAATATGAAGAGAAAAATCGGCTAAGTCCAAGATTGGGTCTGTCAGAAATACACTATCAAGTTACCACACAAGCAAGCAAGATGGCCTAGTGATGGATCCATATTATATGAAGAGAAAAATCGGCTAAGTCCGAGATTGGGTCGGTCGGAAATACACTATCAAGTTACCACACAAGCAAGCAAGATGGCCTAGTAATGGATCCATATCATATGAAGAGAAAAATCGGCTAAGTCCCAGATTGGGTCTGTCAGAAATACACTTCCAAGTTACCACACAAGCAAGCAAGATGGCCTTTTGATGGATCCATATGATATGAAGAGAAAAATCGGCTAAGTCCCAGATTGGGTCTGTCAGAAATACACTATCAAGTTACCACACAAGCAAGCAAGATGGCCTAGTGATGGATCCATATGATATGAAGAGAAAAATCGGCTAAGTCCAGGATCCATATAATATGAAGAGAAAAATCGGCTAAGTCCCAGATTGGGTCTGTCAGAAATACACTTCCAAGTTACCACACAAGCAAGCAAGATGGCCTTTTGATGGATCCATATGATATGAAGAGAAAAATCGGCTAAGTCCCAGATTGGGTCTGTCAGAAATACACTATCAAGTTACCACACAAGCAAGCAAGATGGCCTAGTGATGGATCCATATGATATGAAGAGAAAAATCGGCTAAGTCCAGGATCCATATAATATGAAGAGAAAAATCGGCTAAGTCCCAGATTGGGTCTGTCAGAAATACACTTCCAAGTTACCACACAAGCAAGCAAGATGGCCTAGTGATGGATCCATATGATATGAAGAGAAAAATCGGCTAAGTCCCAGATTGGGTCTGTCAGAAATACACTTCCAAGTTACCACACAAGCAAGCAAGATGGCCTAGTGATGGATCCATATGATATGAAGAGAAAAATCGGCTAAGTCCAGGATCCATATAATATGAAGAGAAAAATCGGCTAAGTCCCAGATTGGGTCTGTCAGAAATACACTTCCAAGTTACCACACAAGCAAGCAAGATGGCCTAGTGATGGATCCATATGATATGAAGAGAAAAATCGGCTAAGTCCCAGATTGGGTCTGTCAGACATACACTATCAAGTTACCACACAAGCAAGCAAGATGGCCTAGTGATGGATCCATATGATATGAAGAGAAAAATCGGCTAAGTCCCAGATTGGGTCTGTCAGAAATACACTTCCAAGTTACCACATGAGCAAGCAAGATGGCCTAGTGATGGATCCATATAATATGCAGAGAAAAATCGGCTAAGTCCCAGATTGGGTCTGTCAGAAATACACTTCCAAGTTACCACATGAGCAAGCATGTTACCACATGAAGAGAAAGCCGGCAAAGTCTGGGAATGTTACCACATGAACTGGAAAATGGGCAAAAACCTACCTTCACAGGGAACGTGAATAAGTAAGGCTGTAGACATCGGATCGACAAGCCAAAGACTGATATGGAAAGGAAATGAGTAGTACTAGCTTTCCTGAGAGTTGCAGAGCTTAGACTGCATATGAACGAAAGTTATTAAGCGTCAAAGTCAGAGAAGTTACCCAAAGGAACACAAGTTCCAACTTAGAGCATGTATACCGCCTAGACGGTAAGAGGTACGGCCAGGCTGAGGAATAAGAAAATGTTGGCCAACATGTTCCCTAACTATCCCCCGAAGATCGCAAAGCAATCCAACATCAACCAAGAAAGTTATAGCCCGATCAAGGAAACACCTACTTTGCACCGATATTGCACCAAATACATGTACCAAGCACCTTCGGTTGCATACCTGCAGGGGCTTACCATAGTAGGCCATGGAAGACCGATATACCGAACATAATCACTTTCTATCTCCTCGGGTGTTTGAGATAGCGCTTTGCGGTACAAGAACGAAAGTTAGACTATATCTTGGTGCATCTTTTTGCCCAAGATCACAAGACCCTATCTACCAAGGCAAGAAAGTTGTGTGGGGACAAAATGTCCAAAAGTGCCCAAAGTGGCACACTTGAACCATATATTCGAGAAAAACACAAGTGTGGGCCCGAGCTAGCAAGTTGAAATGTTCTGACCGTCAGTAGCCCTAGTTGAGGTGCACTTATCATTATATGAGGCCAACGTGCCAGCTAGTCTCTAAAGGGGCGATATGGGTGTTCCAAGGTTTGTACCCAATTGAGGAAAAAACAGGGTAAGGTACGGTGTACCGCGAATAACTCGGGCTATAGATAACCGATCGATGAGTTTGGCATATGTATGGAAAGGTCTCGACGAGACCTAACTACCCTGAAAGTATGAAGGCAAAGACTTGAATGACCGGGAAGTTATTAAGTGCACAAGTGGTAAAGTTGCACCAAAGTCCATGTTACCCGAAGTGGTACATGAACACCCAATATTCGACCAAAACACAAGTTTAGAGACGAGCTAGCGAGCTACATTGTTCAGACCGTCAGTAGCCCGCATCAAGACACGCATTTCATTATATTGAGCCTAGCCGCTAGCTCGACTCGAAGTCGGTCATATGGTTGGTTGATGATTTGGACCGACCACGTGGTGTACCAAGGTGATGTACCTTTCATGAATTAAAACTCTGGCTGTATGGCACTGAGCGACAAGCTAAGGTGTGATTTGGAATAGTCTTGAGTGGGACTATTTAGGAAAAATGCGAACAAAAAATCACAAAGTCCTTGGGCGAAGCTATTAGCGAAACATAGAGCAAATTGGTACCAAAAACTCTGGAAATGGGACTTGAGTCAAAAATAACCGCAAGTTGGAGAAGAGATAGCAAGCTTGCGTAGAACAATTATATTTGGTGCATGGTATCACCAACAAAAAAGTATATGGGGCCAAGGTGCTGGCTGGCCTCCAAAGTGGAGATATGGGCGATCCAAAGTTTGTACCCAAGTACGAACAAGTATGGAAAAAACAGGGTAAGGTACCAAGTACCATTAATAACTTCGGCTGTAGATGGCCGAGCGAGGCAAACGGCTCACCGTTGGAAAGGTCTTGGGGAGACCTATCTACCCTGAAAGTTTCATGAGGCTGAGTTGAAATACCACGGAGATATTAGGTGATGATGGTCCAATTCGGGGACCAAGTCGCAGGAAATGGCACTTGACCAAAATCACCCTTGGAAGGTGAATACCGGCTTACCGGTAAGAGATAGCGACTTGGCGTTGAATATTCATAAGTTGGGCGTGTAGAGACGCAACTTTTATTATATGGGGCCAACCCGGTCAGGGTGCTCCAAGTCGGTCGTTTGGTCGGTTTATGGTTTGGGCCGACCACGTGGTGTACCAAGTTGAGGTACCTTTCATGAATTATAACTCGGTCAGTTTGCCACCGAGCGACAAGCTGCGATGTGTTTTGGAATGGTCTTAAGTGGGACTATCAAGCAAAAATACAAACAGAATATCAGCTTGTCCATGGCCGAAGCTATTAGTGAAACATATAGCAAAATGGGTCCGAAAACGAATGAAATGGGACTTGGACCAAGAATAACGGCAAGTTGGAGAAGAGATAGCAAGTTGGCGTGGAACATTTATATTTTGGACATGGTATGACCAACAAAAAAGTATATGGGGCCAAGGCGCTGGCTGGCCTCCAAAGTGGAGATATGGGCGATCCAAAGTTTGTACCCAAGTACGAACAAGTATGGAAAAAACAGGGTAAGGTCCAAGTACCATTAATAACTTCGGCTGTAGATGGCCGAGCGAGGCAAACGGCTCACCGTTGGAAAGGTCTTGGGGAGACCTATCTACCCTGAAAGTTTCATGAGGCTGAGTTGAAAGACCACGGAGATATTAGGTGATGATGGTCCAATTCGGGGACCAAGTCGCAGGAAATGGCGCTTGACCAAAATCACCCTTGGAAGGTGAATACCGGCTTACCGGTAAGAGATAGCGACTTGGCGTAGAATATTCATAAGTTGGGCGTGTAGAGACGCAACTTTTATTATATGGGGCCAACCCGGTCAGGGTGCTCCAAGTCGGTCGTTTGGTTGGTTTATGGTTTGGGCCGACCACGTGGTGTGCCAAGTTGAGGTACCTTTCATGAATTATAACTTGGTCAGTTTGCCACCGAGCGACAAGCTGCGGTGTGTTTTGGAATGGTCTTGAGTGGGACTATCAAGGAAAAATACAAATAGAAAATCAGCTTGTCCATGGCCGAAGCTATTAGTGAAACATATAGCAAAATGGGTCCAAAAACGAATGAAATGGGACTTGGACCAAGAATAACGGCAAGTTGGAGAAGAGATAGCAAGTTGACGTAGAACAATTATATTTGGTGCATGGTATGACCAACAAAAAAGTATATGGGGCCAAGGTGCTGGCTGGCCTCCAAAGTGGAGATATGGGCGATCCAAAGTTTGTGCCCAAGTACGAACAAGTATGGAAAAAACAGGGTAAGGTACCAAGTACCATTAATAACTTCGGCTGTAGATGGCCGAGCGAGGCAAACGGCTCACCGTTGGAAAGGTCTTGGGGAGACCTATCTACCCTGAAAGTTTCATGAGGCTGAGTTGAAAGACCACGGAGATATTAGGTGATGATGGTCCAATTCGGGGACCAAGTCGCAGGAAATGGCGCTTGACCAAAATCACCCTTGGAAGGTGAATACCGGCTTACCGGTAAGAGATAGCGACTTGGCGTAGAATATTCATAAGTTGGGCGTGTAGAGACGCAACTTTTATTATATGGGGCCAACCCGGTCAGGGTGCTCCAAGTCGGTCGTTTGGTTGGTTTATGGTTTGGGCCGACCACGTGGTGTGCCAAGTTGAGGTACCTTTCATGAATTATAACTTGGTCAGTTTGCCACCGAGCGACAAGCTGCGGTGTGTTTTGGAATGGTCTTGAGTGGGACTATCAAGGAAAAATACAAATAGAAAATCAGCTTGTCCATGGCCGAAGCTATTAGTGAAACATATAGCAAAATGGGTCCAAAAACGAATGAAATGGGACTTGGACCAAGAATAACGGCAAGTTGGAGAAGAGATAGCAAGTTGACGTAGAACAATTATATTTGGTGCATGGTATGACCAACAAAAAAGTATATGGGGCCAAGGTGCTGGCTGGCCTCCAAAGTGGAGATATGGGCGATCCAAAGTTTGTGCCCAAGTACGAACAAGTATGGAAAAAACAGGGTAAGGTACCAAGTACCATTAATAACTTCGGCTGTAGATGGCCGAGCGAGGCAAACGGCTCACCGTTGGAAAGGTCTTGGGGAGACCTATCTACCCTGAAAGTTTCATGAGGCTGAGTTGAAAGACCACGGAGATATTAGGTGATGATGGTCCAATTCGGGGACCAAGTCGCAGGAAATGGCGCTTGACCAAAATCACCCTTGGAAGGTGAATACCGGCTTACCGGTAAGAGATAGCGACTTGGCGTAGAATATTCATAAGTTGGGCGTGTAGAGACGCAACTTTTATTATATGGGGCCAACCCGGTCAGGGTGCTCCAAGTCGGTCGTTTGGTTGGTTTATGGTTTGGGCCGACCACGTGGTGTGCCAAGTTGAGGTACCTTTCATGAATTATAACTTGGTCAGTTTGCCACCGAGCGACAAGCTGCGGTGTGTTTTGGAATGGTCTTGAGTGGGACTATCAAGGAAAAATACAAATAGAAAATCAGCTTGTCCATGGCCGAAGCTATTAGTGAAACATATAGCAAAATGGGTCCAAAAACGAATGAAATGGGACTTGGACCAAGAATAACGGCAAGTTGGAGAAGAGATAGCAAGTTGACGTAGAACAATTATATTTGGTGCATGGTATGACCAACAAAAAAGTATATGGGGCCAAGGTGCTGGCTGGCCTCCAAAGTGGAGATATGGGCGATCCAAAGTTTGTGCCCAAGTACGAACAAGTATGGAAAAAACAGGGTAAGGTACCAAGTACCATTAATAACTTCGGCTGTAGATGGCCGAGCAAGACAAACGGCATACCGTTGGAAAGGTCTTGGGGAGACCTATCTACCCTGAAAGTTTCATGAGGCTGAGTTGAAAGACCACGGAGATATTAGGTGATGATGGTCGTATTCGGGGACCAAGTCGCAGGAAATGGCACTTGACCAAAATCCCCCTTGGAAGGTGAATACCGGCTTACCGGTAAGAGATAGCGACTTGGCGTAGAATATTCATAAGTTGGGCGTGTAGAGACGCAACTTTCATTATATGGGGCCAACCCGGTCAGGGTGCTCCAAGTCGGTCGTTTGGTCGGTTTATGGTTTGGGCCGACCACGTGGTGTACCAAGTTGAGGTACCTTTCATGAATTATAACTCGGTCAGTTTGCCACCGAGCGACAAGCTGCGGTGTGTTTTGGAATGGTCTTGAGTGGGACTATCAAGGAAAAATACAAATAGAAAATCAGCTTGTCCATGGCCGAAGCTATTAGTGAAACATATAGCAAAATGGGTCCAAAAACGAATGAAATGGGACTTGGACCAAGAATAACGGCAAGTTGGAGAAGAGATAGCAAGTTGGCGTAGAACAATTATATTTGGTGCATGGTATGACCAACAAAAAAGTATATGAGGCCAAGGTGCTGGCTGGCCTCCAAAGTGGAGATATGGGCGATCCAAAGTTTGTACCCAAGTATGGCAAAAACTGGTAGAGGTACCTTTCATGAATTACTGCTCAGGCTGTATGGCACTTAGCGGGACGCTTGGCTCTGGTATGGAATAGTCTTGAGTGGGACTATCAAGGAAAAATACGAACAAAAAATCACCATGTCCACGGACGAAGGTATTAGCGAAACTTAGAGCGAAATTGCGACCAAGTCGCTGGAAATGGCCCTTGGACCAAGTATACCGTCAAGGCGGTACGAGATAGCGAGTTGACGTAGAACATTTATAAGTTTGCCTACAAGAGACAAAAGTTTAGTTATATGGGGCCAACCCGCTCAGGGTTGTCCAAGTCGGTCATATGGCTGATCGAAATTTTCGACCAAGTACTGAGAAAACAGGGTAAGGTACCGTGTACCTCGAATAACTTCGGCTGTAGATGTCCGAGCGAGGCGAACGGCATAGCGTTGGAAAGGTCTTGAGGTGCTCTAGGCACCCTGAAAGTATGAGAAAGCTATCTGGAAAACTTGTGGAGATATTAGAGAAACATAGGGCCCAAAAGATACCAAGTCGCAGGAAATGGGCCCTCCATGAACACCCTAAAATCCCAATTACGGCTAAGTTGCAGGCCAGCTAGCGAAGTGAAATGTTCTAGGCATAACTAGAACACGTTGATGCGCAACTTTTTGAATCAGAACTTTTTTCGATATCTGGTCCCCAAAGGGGGGATATGGGCGATCCAAGGATTTTTCCAAGTTTCGGTACTTTTTACGGTATCGCTCATAGCTCCGGCTGTAAGCAAGCAAATGACAACCTAAGAAATGATATGGAAAGGTATTGAGTAGTACTAACTTACGTTAGAACACAGCGAAGCGCTATCGGTTCATGGCAAGGCCGATATAAGCAGTCAAAGATGAAAAATGTTGACAAAATGAACAAAAATTACCTTGGTACGCGAATAGCGGCCAGGGATGAAGAGGTACGAAGGTGGTGTAGAACAATTATAATTAGGACTTGGTACGCTCTAAAAGTTTGCCGAAGACCGCAAAGCGCTCAGACCCATAGAAAGTGGCCATTTGGGCCGAACAGTGCGTGCAAAGAGGTGAAAATGACTGACTCGGACTAGTATTGAGCCATTGGTCCGTACCTGTGGTTCCTCTCGTACTGCACAGGAATTCCATTGAGATAGTACTTGCACACCAGTAGGGTAAAACTAACCTGTCTCACGACGGTCTAAACCCAGCTCACGTTCCCTTGAAAGGGTGAACAATCCTACGCTTTGTGAATTTTGCTTCGCAATGATAGGAAGAGCCGACATCGAAGGATCAAAAAGCCACGTCGCTATGAACGCTTGGCGGCCACAAGCCAGTTATCCCTGTGGCTGAGCGTCGCTCCGTGTTTTTCATAAAAATTTCGCGTAAAAAGTTTAAAGAACCCACGAAAGTTTGTTGTAATCGTTAAAACTAGTGCCAATCTACAGATTAGTAGTGAAAACCGTATTAAAATCATCGATTTCAACGAAAAATAAGAAAGAAAAGTGTTTGTTTACATTTTGTATGGAGAGCGGCCCGGGGCGTAGCCCCATTTGGGACTACGTGTTTTTTGGTTAAAAAAGTGTCCGGATCCTGGCCGGATGTGGTTTTTTAGATGACAGATGGTGTTTTAAAACGAAAGTCAGAGAAAACCGTATGAAAAAAGACGAATTCAGCGCAAAATAAGTGTAAATAAAGTGAAAGCACGTGGTGCAAAAATTTTGGCAGGTGAAGATTCGATCGTCCATTTTCCAGCCGGATTCGGACTCGAAGATCCGAGCGATTTCACCTAAGCCGAATCGGGCTCCGTGTCATCTGATCCAGTTTTTCAAAAAAGGACCGTTGGTGCCGGATTTTCGGGTCGTTCAAACTGACCGTTGGTGGAGTCGGTGGCCGTTGGTTTGAAGTGGCCGTTAATTCAAATCGGTCGGTAATTCAAATTGGCCGGTTATCCAAATTGGCCGGTATTTTTAATTGACCGTTGGCGGCAGTGTGTCCCGGATAGGTGTCCCGGCTGGGGGTGAAATGTTTCAAGTGTCCCGGCTGAAATATTTCATGGACCAACCATCCGGTTGAAATGTTTCAGTGAAACTTTTCAAGGTGTCTCGGCTAAGAGTGAAATGTTTCATGTGTCTCGGCTGAAAAATTTCGAGGTACGATCATCCCGGTGAAATATTTCAGTGTGTCTCGGCTAAACTTGGTTCCGAACTTGGCCGCCAGGCGGCGCCACCAGTACCAGCGGATTGCCAGCATTGCCACCAGGCGGCGCTTCGGGTCGTGGCGGGTGTCTCGGCTCACGGAGATTTCGAACACTGTTACCAGGCGGCGGCACTGGTGCTGAGCTTTTCAACGTCACAACCAGGCGGCGCCTTCAGTTCATCAAGTGTCTCGGCTGGTGGAGATCACCGGTTATCACAACCAGGCGGCACTCTGAGTTTTATGGCGAGTGTATCGGCTGGCGGTTTGCGGATTTGTCAACCAGGCGGCACCTGATCGCAGAGAAGAACTGAGATATAAGCTCAGATTTGGAAAGGGGAAAAAGATTGGTTTGGCCTTTTATTTGTTGGAGTTTCTATTTCGCACCGGTACTTGGCCTTCCTCCACTCCCCTTCCCCTTCCCACCTTCCCTTCCCAGACACTCCACCCTGGCTCTCCGCAACCTAACCCATTGCCCACAGCGATTTTCAGGGTTGCAGTAGGGGAATGGAGCAGGCATCGGGGGAGCCTTCGACGCGTCGGTCCGTCAGGCTCCGGTCCACCTGTGACGCTACCGCGCCATCGCCGAAGGACGACGGGGACAAAGTGATGACATCATCGGTTGCGCTGCCGTTGACTCGGCAGCGAAAGGGAGGCAGTGTCGCGCCATCGACTGCGACGCCCACTCGGCCGGTGGTGGTGGTGCAGCGGATGGCCCTGCTAGCCAGTGATATGGAGATTTCAGAGGAGAGCGACGAGGACGAGCTCAACTCAACCGTCGTCCAGCAGGTGGCCGAAGTCCCGCAGCAGGAGCCAACTATCGCAAGCCTCAGCAGCGAGTTGAGGGAGCTCCGGGCAACCGTCGAGACTCTCCTCGCTAAGGTTAGCGAGATGGAGACGGGCCGGGCGACGGCAAAGGATGGCGACGCGGAGCTGAAGACAAAGCTGAAGTTGTTGTCTCGTGAAAATCAGGAGCTGAAGCGAGACAACATTAGCCTTCGTGAGCGTGCGGCAGCCAGCGAAAGAGAACTTATGCTGCTCCAAAGTGGACTCCACTCGATGGGAGAGTTGGCGGTAGCTACGCAGCAGCAACAACAACATGTCGTCGACTCCAGTGCTGTTGGGCAAAGCCAGCATCCACCTGGCGACACTCCCAAACGAAAGCGGACCCGGGCAAGGCGCGGCAAGAAAAAAGAGGGCGAACTGACGGGCATGCACGAAGTCATCACGCCTGATGTCCCCGAGATCCCGGTCGAGGCCGTCTTGTCCCAGGCCATGGCTCCAGGAAAGCCAAAACCGAAGGTAAAGAAAGCAGCGGCTGTGGCAACCAAGGTGCATGCGCAACCAGCATCCTTTGCTAAAGTCGTGGCCAAGGGAGACAAGAGAGCAGCACCACAGAAAGCGGGAAAGAGCGCTGCTAAAGTGGAGAGGCCTGCGGTGATCGTCCTCGAGGCCAACGAGGGCAAGGCCTTCCTCGACACATACAAGGCAGTGCGTTCCAAGACCAATGTGGATCAGTTCGTGGCGAGGGTTTGCCGCACAGGGGAGCGGAAGCTGTCGCTGTGGCTGAAGCCGAACACGGACTGCGAGAGTGTGCTGGCCGATGTCAGCGAAGCCATCAAGGAGGATGGAGTGGCCCACCTCCTTGTCGACAAGCAGACGGCCGCGATCACAGGAATCGACATGCTGGCGACTGTCGACGACTTGATGTCGGCGATTAAGCGACAGGCGGGGCTGACGGTTCCGGGCGAGGCAGTTCGGATGTGGCGGCGGTACGACGGGCTGCAGAAAGCCCATATCAAGCTGCCGCGCGGGCAGTGCCAGCTTCTCGACGGTCACCGGGTCACCATAGGGAACACGAGTTGCGTCGTGCAGGCGCTCGCAACGGTCCCTGCAGGAGAGCAGCTCTGCTACCGCTGCTTTGGCAAGGGGCACCGCTCTCGCGAGTGCACCGGCCCTGACTACTCCAAGTGCTGCTTCCGGTGCGGATCGAAGCAGCACAAGGCCAAGGAGTGCAGCTCGGGCCCCAAGTGCCTTACGTGTTCCGGACAACATCAGACAGGTTCACCGGTTTGCAGCGGAAGTAGCCAGCCGTCATGTTCCCGCTAGTTTCGAACACCACTGTTAGAGGGCGTGACGCTGGGTTGAAGATCCTCCAGATCAACTTGGCGCGCAGCAGGGTAGCACAAGATCTCATGCTCCAGACCGCACGGGAGCAAAGGATCGACATTGTGCTGGCGTCGGAGATCTACCGTGTTCCACCCAATAACGGGAACTGGGCGGTGGACTCGACAGCGAAGGCAGCTGTTATTACGACCGGAGCCTTGCCCATACAGCGAGTCTGGGCAAGTAGGGTAGGACTGGTGTCGGTCCAGGTGGCGGGGGTGACCTTCATCTCTTGCTACGCCCCACCAACACCGGGATGGACGGACGAGGACTACCAGCGGCTGCTCGACGAGATCGATATCGAGGCCAGAGCACACCCCCTCGTAGTCTTGGCGGGCGACTTCAATGCCTGGCACGTGCGATGGGGCAGCGCGAGGACGAAGCCGCGTGGTGAAGATCTCGCCGAGGTCGTCGACCAGCTCGACCTGGCGATCTTGAACCGCGGCAGTGTGCCCACGTTCGTCGGCAACGGCAGTGCTACTGAAAGTGTGGTCGACGTGTCCTTCGCCAGTCCGGCCATTGAACCCGGTAACGACTGGCGGGTGCTCGACACTTTCACCAACAGTGACCACAGATACGTGAGATTCAGCGTATCCGCGACACCAGTCAGCAGCGCTTCACCACACCAGCAGAGGCAACCGCAACAACAGCACCAGCATCGCGACCGGCAGCGACAACGCGAGCAGATTGGACCGAGATGGAAGTTGCGTCAATTCCATCCCGAAGCCTTCCAGATCGCGCTCCAGGCTTCCGGGTTTGCCGAAGCGGCTGTATCACCGGCGACTCTCACCGCTGGACTTACTAGAGCCTGCGATGAGGTGATGCAGAGGGCACCGCCAGCGCAGTTTTTGGTGAGACCGGAAATGTACTGGTGGACGCAGGAAATCGGCCTTCTCAGGGAGCAGTGCAAGTCATCTGAGGATGCGATTTTGACCGCCGTAACCGGTGCACAGCGAGAGTTGGCCAGAGAACGGCACAGGAGCTGTAAGAAGGAACTCGCCCGTGCCATCAAGGCAAGCAAGGACCGTAGCTTTGATGAGATGATTGCGGAAGCTGAGGACAACGTCTTCGGCACTGCCTACAAGGTAGTAACGTCACGCCTCAAGGGTAGCCGCGTCCCCCCGGAGCGAGATCCTGCGATTCTACAGCACGTCGTGTCGGAACTCTTCCCGGATCATGGCACTTTTGAGTGGCCTGCACCGGATCTGGTCGATTGGGGGCAGACAACGCAGGAGCCAGTGAGGGAGGTGTCGGATGAGGAGCTCTTGGCGATCGCGGCGCGGATGGTGCCCACTAAGGCCCCGGGACCCGATGGCATCATCAATGCGGCACTGAGGGTCGCTGTTCGCGAGCACACGGAGACGTTTCGCCGCGTGTTCCAGGAGTGCTTCGATCAATGCACCTTTCCCGCTGACTGGAAGCGACAACGACTTGCTTTGCTACCCAAGTCCGGAAGACCTCAGGGCGATCCGTCATCCTTTCGGCCTCTTGGGATGCTCGACGGATCAGGCAAGATCTTGGAGCGGCTGATCTTGGATCGCCTGAATGAACACCTGGAAGACCCAGATCACCCTCGCCTGTCGCCGTCTCAGTATGGATTCAGAAAGGGCAGGTCTACAATTCAGGCGATTGAACGTGTTAAGGAGGCCGGCCAGCGCGCGATGGCCCACCGAATGACGGATCGGAGGGCTAACAAGTGTCTGATGGTGGTGTCATTGGATGTACGCAATGCATTTAACACGGCGAGCTGGCGGTCCATCGCCAAAGCACTGCAAGAAAAGCACGTTCCGGCATGCCTGCAGCGGATACTGGAAAGCTGGTTTCGGGGACGGCTGCTGGTTTATGAGACGTCGGAGGGTCCGGTCACCCGGGAATTGTCGGCGGGAGTCCCACAGGGTTCCATACTCGGTCCGACGCTGTGGAACACCATGTATGACGCCGTCCTGTCCATCGACATGCCCGCCGGTGTAGAGCTCGTCGCCTTCGCTGACGACCTCGTGCTCCTGGCACCAGGACCCACGCCAGCACTGGCCGCGAGTTTGGCGGAGGAGTCTGTGAATAGGGTTGTGGCCTGGATGCGCGAACATCAGCTGGAGCTCGCCGCAGCTAAGACGGATATTGTGATGGTGTCGAAGAAGAAGAAGGATTACAAGAACATCCCGGTTAACATCAACGGAGTTCTTCTTCGTTCGGCAACCGACATCAAATATCTAGGCGTCCGTATCAAACACAATCTTAAGTGGTCAGAGCACGTCAAGCAAGTCACTCAAAAGGCTTCTCGAGTAGCGACAGCACTTGCACTGTTGATGCGACGGCACAGTGGGCCAAAGTGCAAGAAGCGTCGCCTCCTGGTTTCGGTCGTCAACAGCATCCTCCGCTACGGTGCACCGGTGTGGCACGAGGGTGTTGAAACCAGGGAGGAGCAACGGCTGCTTGAGAGGGTCCAGAAGAGGGTTGTGGTCGGAGCATCCTTCGCATTCCGGACAATCTCATACGACGCTGCCGCAGTGATAGCGGGTACCATCCCAATAGCGCTGTTGGTAAAAGAGGACGCACGCTACTACCATCGTAGAGTGAACGCCGACCCTGGGGGTCTGTCGGCTAAAGAGATGCGGGAGCAGGAGCGTCTCGCCACATACCACCAGTGGCAGGACAAGTGGGACGAGGTTGGCAGAACGGGAGGACGGTTCGCCCGATGGACCCGGCGAGTTCTCCCCGACCCAGCTGCGTGGCACCAAAGGAAACACGGAGAGGTGAATTTCCATCTGTGTCAGGTGCTTTCCGGGCACGGATTTTTCCGTGAGTACCTGCACAATAAGGAATTCGCCTCGTCCCCTGAGTGCCCGCAGTGCCCGGACATCATCGAGTCTGCCGAGCACGTGATGTTCGAGTGCCCTCGTTTCGCTGGCGTCCGAGCCGAGTTTCTTCGCGGGCGAGGCAGCGAGCCGGAGAGCATGAATCCCGACACCATGTGGCAGTTCCTCCTCCGGGGACCTGAGGACTGGAGTTTGATTGCGGAAGCCGCAAGGCGCATCACCTCCGAACTGCAACATGAGTGGAACGAGGAGCGAGCAGCTCGAGCAGCGGCACAACAACGCGAAGTACCTGTGGCGATTGCAGAGGCCAGGCGAGCCGTGAGAGCAGCAGCCAACGATCGCCGGAATGCAGCCAGGCGGCAGCAAACCGTGGAGCGACAGCTCGCTAGACTCGCGGAGACACCTCCCGCACCACCATTGTCGCCGGAGTCGCAGGCGAGGCGGGACCGCGACCGGGAGTACCATCGCCAGTACAGCCAGCGTCGGCGCCAGCAGCTCCGCGAGGCACGGCTGGCCTCACAGCAGGCCAACCAGCAGCAGTCGCAACAGCCGCAACAGCCGCAACAGCCGCAGTCTC
>NW_026689748.1:0-22500 GCF_943734765.1 Anopheles ziemanni | reverse complement strand
GCATAAAGTGTCCTCATTCCACATAGGGCAAGCTGGATGAATCCATTTTACCCAGGACGGCCGAAGCGGCGTGGACCAGGGGAGAACTGAACTTTATACTTCACACCACAGTAAGTCTACGTGTCCTCTTCCACATAGGGCAAGCTAGAACTAACTATCTTACCCAGGACTGCCGAAGCAGCGTGGACCAGGGGAGGAACACACTTTTCATAGAAACGTAAGGCATCCATGACTGCCATAGTGCGTAAGCCGCCGCTGTGCGCGTAAACCCGTTCCCCGTAGGGAGGAGTCAAGCCGCCGCTTAGAGACGAAGTATTAAGTGTCCTCTTCCACATAGGGCAAGCTAGAATGAACTATCTTACCCAGGACCGCCGAAGCAGCGTGGACCAGGGGAGAACTGAACTTTATACTTCACACCACAGTATTGAGTAATGTGCCCTCTTCCACATAGGGCAAGCTGGAATGTTCCATTTTACCCAGGACGGCCGAAGCGGCGTGGACCAGTGGAGGACTACACAATCATGAGGTTTGATATCGACTTGTGTGTTTCAATAGGGTACCGATGGTATGTTTTGAACCGATTTGATTTAGCCATTCTGAAGTCATCACTTGGTTGAAGCGCTGAACTAGGGAGGGGCATCGTTTACATATATATTGGTTTTCGCATGCTCTACTAGGTTAATGTCATGAGGTTGGCTATCGAGCATGCCCAAGTGATGACTTGATTGTGTGCTTGCTTGAATTCTTCACATTTCATACCATCGGTTAGTTGTCGAATCATTCCTCGATCATAACCTTCGTTCTTGGTTCATGTATGCTCTCTTCCACATAGGGCAAGCTAGATTTAACTATCTTACCCAGGACCGCCGAAGCAGCGTGGACCAGGGGAGAACTATACTTTGTCTTGTATGCCCTCTTCCACATAGGGCAAGCTAGAATGAACTATCTTACCCAGGACCGCCGAAGCAGCGTGGACCAGTGGAGGACTATACTTTGTTCATTACACCACAGTATTAAGTATGGTGTCCTCTTCCACATAGGGCAAGCTAGAACTAACTATCTTACCCAGGACCGCCGAAGCAGTGTGGACAAGGGGAGGACTATACTTTATACTTCACACACTAGCCATACTGAAGTCATCACTTGGTTGAAGCGCTGAACTACGGCGGGGTAATCGTTTACAGGTTATAATCATATAGCTGCATGCTCATTAGTAGATAATGGAATATTGTATGGCAATATGAGCATGCCCAAGTGATGACTTTGTTTCAAGCTCAACAGGTAGGGTATTGAGTCCTCTTCCACATAGGGCAAGCTAGAATGAACTATCTTACCCAGGACCGCCGGAGCAGCGTGGACCAGTGGAGGACTCTATACTTTATACTTCACACCACAGTATTGAGTACGACTTGCATAAAGCCCCTAATGAGAACCACGAGGGCTCTCTCAATGTAGAACCACGAGGGCTCTAGTACCGATTCTCTCGGTACGGCTTGGTCCGTGTTCCTTTATGCTTGTACTCGCAGAAAGTCTCAACCCGGAGGTCTTGACTTTGATTGTCATAGTTGGACTACGACGGGGCATCCGACCATTGCTGATCGAACACCCCTGATTCACCATCTTTCGGGTAGGCGGTACGCGTACCTCCGGACGCGGAAGTCTCAACCCGGAGGTCTTGACTTTGATTGTCATAGTTGGACTACGACGGGGTATCCGACTCATCGAATACCCCAGAAGCACACCATCTTTCGGGTAGGCGGTACGCGTACCTCCGGACGCGGAAGTCTCAACCCGGAGGTCTTGACTTTGATTGTCATAGTTGGACTACGACGGGGTATCCGACTCATCGAATACCCCAGAAGCACACCATCTTTCGGGTAGGCGGTACGCGTACCTCCGGACGCGGAAAGTCTCAACCCGGAGGTCTTGACTTTGGTTGTCATAGTTGGACTATGACGGGGCATCCGACCATTGCTGATCGAACACCCCTGTTACACCATCTTTCGGATAGGCGGTGCGCGACACCACCGACGCGGAAAGTCTCAACCCGGAGGTCTTGACTTTGTATTGTTGGATAGTCCTCTTCCACTATAGGGCAAGCTGGAAATATTCCATTTTACCCAGGACTGCCGAGGCAGCGTGGACCAGGGGAGAACTTCACGGAATCTTCAGGCATCCATGATTGCCATAGTGCGTAAGCCGCCGCTGTGCGCGTCAACTCGTTCCCCGTGAGGAGGAGTCTAGCCGCCGCTAAAAGACGAAGCATTAAGTGTCCTCATTCCACTATAGGGCAAGCTAGAATTAACTATCTTACCCAGGACCGCCGAAGCAGCGTGGACCAGGCGAAGACTATACTTTATACTTCACACCACAGTATTGAGTACGACTTGCATAAAGCCCCTAATGAGAACCACGAGGGCTCTCTCAATGTAGAACCACGAGGGCTCTAGTACCGATTCTCTCGGTACGGCTTGGTCCGTGTTCCTTTATGCTTGTACTCGCGGAAAGTCTCAACCCGGAGGTCTTGACTTTGATTGTCATAGTTGGACTACGACGGGGCATCCGACCATTGCTGACCGAACACCCCTGATTCATCATCTTTCGGATAGGAGGTGCGCCCACCTCCGACGCGGAAGTCTCAACCCGGAGGTTCGGACTTAGAGTTTTTCCCATTTAAAAGTTTTTCTCTTAGCCATACTGAAGTCATCACTTGGTGAACGATTGAACTAGGGCGGGTTAATCGTTTATAGGTATCATGTGGTTTGCATGCTCTCTTAGGTTAAGGTCATGTGGTTGGCTATCGAGCATGCCCAAGTGATGACTTTGTTTCACGCTTGCTTGATTTCTTCATGATTCCCTGTTATATAGTGTAATCATTCGAGAACAGGGAATCTTTGGTTTTGCTCAACAGGTATTGGATGTCAACTTGGTATCTAGATCGCATTAAGTCTCAACCCTTAGGTTCGGACTTGTATAGTGACATCTTGTTACGGTCTTGAGTCTCAACCCGCAGGTTCGGACTACTTAGTGTTTGATCGAATATAATATGGCAACTTGTGCCTAAGTCTCAACCCGCAGGTTCGGACTTCTGTTTATTTGGCCAATGTATGTATAAGGCAACTTGTGCCTAAGTCTCAACCCGCAGGTTCGGACTTGTGTATTTGTTCGAAGTCATGTATAAGGCAACGTGTGCCTAAGTCTCAACCCGCAGGTTCGGACTTGTTAGTGTTTCGTCAACTTTCATATGGCAACTTGTGCCTAAGTCTCAACCCGCAGGTTCGGACTTGTGTATTTGTTCGAAGTCATGTATAAGGCAACTTGTGCCTAAGTCTCAACCCGCAGGTTCGGACTTCATAGTGTTTCGTCAATGTTCATATGGCAACTTGTGCCTAAGTCTCAACCCGCAGGTTCGGACTTCTATAGTGTTTCGTCAATTATCATATGGCAACTTGTGCCGAAGTCTCAACCCGCAGGTTCGGACTTCTGGAAGGATCACTTGGCCACTAATGATCCTTCCGCAGGTTCACCTACGGAAACCTTGTTACGACTTTTACTTCCTCTAAATCATCAAGTTCGGTCAACTTCGATAAAGCAGACGCGGTTCACGAGGATCCAGCGAACGATCATCTCCAAAGACCTCACTAAATAATCCATCGGTAGTAGCGACGGGCGGTGTGTACAAAGGGCAGGGACGTATTCAACGCTGGCTGATGACCAGCACTTACTAGAAGTTCCGAGTTCATATGGACCATTGCAATCCATAATCCCTACTAAGTGAGTATTTGAGTGATTTCCCGTTCCTCTCGGAATAGGAGACACGCTGCTACCCACATTGTAGCACGCGTGTAGCCCAGAACATCTAAGGGCATCACGGACCTGTTATCGCTCGATCTCATTTTGCTAAACACAAATTGTCCTGCTAAGCAGCGTACCGTAAGTGCACTTGCGCACACGAACAGCGAAGGTGTCAGGTCATACTCCACCGAAAGGTCCTAACCCGTTCCAATCGGCATCGACGCATTAACGCTGACTGCGTTCTAGTTAGCATATGTGAGTCACGTTCGTTATCGGAATTAACCAGACAAATCAATCCACGAACTAAGAACGGCCATGCACCACTACCCTTAAATTTGAGAAAGAGCTATTAATCTGTCTCACCTCCATAAGTTCGGACCTGGTAAGTTTTCCCGTGTTGAGTCAAATTGAACCGCAAGCTCCATTTCATTGTGGTGCCCTTCCGTCAATTCCTTTAAGTTTCAACTTTGCAACCATACTTCCCCCGGAACCTGACTTTGGTTTCCCGGAAGCTACTGAGAGCACCTGGTTGTAGCGTCTCCCAATTGCTAGTTGGCATCGTTTACGGTTAGAACTAGGGCGGTATCTAATCGCCTTCGATCCTCTAACTTTCGTTCTTGATTAAAGAAAGCATCCTTGACAAATGCCTTCGCTTTAGTTAGTCTTACGACGGTCTACGAATTTCACCTCTCGCGCCGTAATACTAGTGTCCCCAACTACTTCTGTTAATCATTACCTCCGGTCTGAGTACAAACCAATGAAAGATTAGACCAAGGTCGTATTCCATTATTCCATGCAAGATTATTCTAGGGCGTTTGGGCACCCTGCTTTAAGCACTCTAATTTGTTCAAGGTAAACGTGAGCGGTCGAGCTCTATGTTACACTTGCACCCGTTGAAGGGCACACCATGACACAGACTTGGTGCCCTACCACACCATTGAGTCGCAACCAGATTCCGACTTGGCCCACCGACCACGGGTTGACCGGGTCGGCGGAGCCGGACTGTGTTGGACAAGTATCAACTTCGAACGTTTTAACCGCAACAATTTTAATATACGCTAGTGGAGCTGGAATTACCGCGGCTGCTGGCACCAGACTTGCCCTCCACTTGATCCTCGTAGAAGGATTTATGCTCTACTCATTCCAATTATGAAACATCATTAAAGAGTTTCATATTGTTATTTCTCGTCACTACCTCCCCGTCCCGGGATTGGGTAATTTACGCGCCTGCTGCCTTCCTTGGATGTGGTAGCCATTTCTCAGGCTCCCTCTCCGGAATCGAACCCTGATTCCCCGTTACCCGTTGCAACCATGGTAGTCCTCTATACTACCATCCATAGTTGATAGGGCAGATATTTGCGAGATCTGTCGTCGGTGCGAGACCATACGATCAGCATCATTATCCAGACTTCAACTCAATGACACGGAGAACCCGCGATTGGTTTGACTAATAAGTGCACCAGTTCCCGCGAGGGTCCTGGCATGTTGCATGTATTAGCTCTAGATTTTCCACAGTTATCCAAGTAACTAGGTTGATGATCTCGTAAATTATAGCTGTTATACTGAGCCTTATGCGGTTTCACATTAAATCTGTTTGTACTTAGACATGCATGGCTTAACCTTTGAGACGAGCGTATATTACTGGTAGGATCAACCA
The DNA here is from genome assembly GCF_943734765.1 of Anopheles ziemanni. Classification (NCBI taxonomy): domain Eukaryota; kingdom Metazoa; phylum Arthropoda; class Insecta; order Diptera; family Culicidae; genus Anopheles; species Anopheles ziemanni. The sequence goes on along the minus strand of NW_026689748.1, from coordinate 17,048 downwards.
GAATTCCGACTTTGCGTTCGAATGTTCATTGTCCCATTGCACCCGGAGGAGCAAACACCACGTTCTATATGTTGTCAAGTCCGGTAGCACACGGGAGGCGAGCCCCCGTGCGAACCTCATTGCCCTCGTATCACACACACCCGATGCACCGGACCGGCACTTGAGCGGCATTCGACTCCGCTAAGCGCTCGTGCGCCCGATTGTGCATGCGCTGACGGGGCCTTCATACCCCTACCACAGCGACCTTATGCCAAACTTCCATGAATACTTAGGTGAGCTGACAAGGGCCTTCATTTCCCTACCATCAACTAAAGGACACGCTAGGCGCGTCCGATCATTGCAACTGCGGGGCTTTCATACCCCAATCACCACAGTACGCAATTCACCAGAGTTTAATCACAACCCCCCCGGACATGGCACACTATTAACTTGCAACAAAACTTAGTGTGTGCCGGGCACATCGGTTCCACAAAATCATTCCCGATGTACCCCAATTGGGGTTGTGAACGCATCCATGGTCCTCTGACACACCCAACCAAGCGTGGATACTACATACCTCAAACACCCAGTACACTAACAGACAAATCAACATATGGTTGCTTTCCCCCAGACATTTGCCAATCACTTGGCACCCGGACGGGAACTCGCTCCTGATTGCGCCATTGCCACCCATTTGCCAAGAGCGAGTTCTGTATGTAGATTTCATTTGGAAAGACAACCGTGTACTGGATATTCTATCCGACGATTACAGATGACGAGTACGAGACTCGACTACACTCACGGATAATACATTTTGGGTCGAGATTGCTTTCGGGGTTTTCGATTGGTCTTGCGCTTGTAAACGTATAACTTTGACTTGTGGTAACCTCGGTATGTTAGTCGATCACGTGGTTGTGAACTGGGTACGGGTGGGCAATCTGTTCACTTGCACTCTGGGTAGGAATATGGTGAGCGCTATAGGTTAAAGATCATGGTATGGTTCCATCGTGATGACTTTCGCTAGATAGTAGGATGTTTGGATAGTTATAACGTTTTTGGCCATTTGTTCATAGTGTTCGGTTCATTGAGGAATTCGATTGGTCTTTGCTTCACACACGTGGTCGATCACTTGGATGTGAACTAGGGTGAGAATAAGGTGTTCACTAGTGCTCTTAGGTTTTGGATCAGTACTGAGCACTTGATTGGTTTCGCATAATATGTATCCATAGTGATGACTCTTTCCAGCTTAAGATTTCGTTACCAGTTTCGAATCCTCCCCACGTTCGCTTTTACTTGGTTAGGTTTTCGAGTGTAGATTTGAAAGCAATCTCATGTATGTATCCCATCTGATATAAGCCACTGACAGTTCATGTCACCTCGTTCAACTCTCGCTGGGTCACAGAAGTATGTTACTGCGCCCATTATCCCTACTCGGATAGGTTCGGTTCGTTCGTTTTATACTACGGTGAGTAAACTCAATTTGTGCATCGCATAGCCATGGAAAGCAAGCTTTCGCGGGCCTCTTCGACTGTTTTGATACGAGCTGTGCCCGTGATGCTTGTCATCCCAGGATACTAGACCCCTTTGGACGACCGCATGACCATCAGAAAGTAAATTCCACGTTCGATTTGGGGTGTGAACCCCGAACATAAAGTCTTTGTGTAGAACCACGAGGGCTCTATAGTACCGATTCTCTCGGTACGCTTGGTCCGTGTTCCTTTATGTTCGTACTCTTGTGAATAAGATTCACGTTCGTTTTGGGATATTTGCTACTGTCACCGTTTGAGTACTATGGGGCTTGAACCCCTAACATAAAGTCTTTGTGTAGAACCACGAGGGTTCTATAGTACCGATTCTCTCGGTATGCTTGGTCCGTGTTCCTTTATGTTCGTACTCTTGTGTGTATAATATTCATGTTCGGTTTGGGATATTTGCTACTTTCACCAGGGTCCCGTTCTTCATACAAGTCTGCCTTGCTAATGTGGTAACTTTATAGTGTAGTTCTGACATCCCAATTTTGGGACTTAGCCGATTTTTCGTATATTTCCATATGACCCATAGGGTCCCTTTCTTCATACAAGCTTGCCTAGGGCGATCGGTCAAAACTTGTCTTACTATTCGATTGGTCTTCGCACTTTCACCCTAGGCAGTTCGCCTAGGTCTGTCTTCTTGAGGAGGCCAAAACCCGAAATAAGGAGGTTCGGCCGAACCTGAAACCTCCCCTGTCTGAACTACACTAACCCGATTTTTCAGGGTCCTCAGCGCCATACAACTTTGCCTAGGTCACTTGTACTCTTGACTTAGGCCATCCGACTTGGTCCGTGTTTCTTCCTAGGGTTCACCTAGGTACTTTGCCTTGCTTGATGTGGTAACTTTTTAGTGTAGTTCAGACATCCTAATTTTGGGACTTAGCCGATTTTTCGTATATTTCCATATGACCCATAGGGTCCCTTTCTTCATACAAGCTTGCCTAGGGCGATCGGTCAAAACTTGTCTTACTATTCGATTGGTCTTCGCACTTTCACCCTAGGCAGTTCGCCTAGGTCTGTCTTCTTGAGGAGGCCAAAACCCGAAATAAGGAGGTCCAGCCGACCCTGAAACCTCCCCTGTCTTAACTACACTAACCCGATTTTTCATGGTCCTTAGCGCCATACAACTTTGCCTAGGTCACTTGTACTCTTGACTTAGGCCATCTGACTTGGTCCGTGTTTCTTCCTAGGGTTCACCTAGGTACTTTGCCTTGCTTGATGTGGTAACTTTTTAGTGTAGTTCAGACATCCCAATTTCGGGACTTAGCCGATTTTTCGTATATTTCCATATGACCCATAGGGTCCCTTTCTTCATACAAGCTTGCCTAGGGCGATCGGTCAAAACTTGTCTTACTATTCGATTGGTCTTCGCACTTTCACCCTAGGCACTTTGCCTAGGTCTGTCTTCTTGAGGAGGCCAAAACCCGAAATAAGGAGGTTCAGCCGACCCAGAAACCTCCCCTGTCTGAACTACACTAACCCGATTTTTCAGGGTCCTCAGCGCCATACAACTTTGCCTAGGTCACTTGTACTCTTGACTTAGGCCATCTGACTTGGTCCGTGTTTCTTCCTAGGGTTCACCTAGGTACTTTGCCTTGCTTGATGTGGTAACTTTTTAGTGTAGTTCAGACATCCCAATTTTGGGACTTAGCCGATTTTTCATGTATTTCCATATGACCCATAGGGTCCCTTTCTTCATACAAGCTTGCCTAGGGCGATCGGTCAAAACTTGTCTTACTATTCGATTGGTCTTCGCACTTTCACCCTAGGCAGTTTGCCTAGGTCTGTCTTCTTGAGGAGGCCAAAACCCGAAATAAGGAGGTTCAGCCGACCCAGAAACCTCCCCTGTCTGAACTACACTAACCCGATTTTTCAGGGTCCTCAGCGCCATACAACTTTGCCTAGGTCACTTGTACTCTTGACTTAGGCCATCTGACTTGGTCCGTGTTTCTTCCTAGGGTTCACCTAGGTACTTTGCCTTGCTTGCTGTGGTAACTTTTTAGTGTAGTTCAGACATCCCAATTTTGGGACTTAGCCGATTTTTCATGTATTTCCATATGACCCATAGGGTCCCTTTCTTCATACAAGCTTGCCTAGGGCGATCGGTCAAAACTTGTCTTACTATTCGATTGGTCTTCGCACTTTCACCCTAGGCAGTTTGCCTAGGTGTAGCTTCTTGAGGAGGTCAAAACCCGAAATAAGGAGGTTCAGCCGACCCAAAAACCTCCCCTGTCTAAACTACACTAACCAGATTTTTCAGGGTCCTCACCGTCATACAACTTTGCCTAGGTCACTTGTACTCTTGACTTAGGCCATCTGACTTGGTCCGTGTTTCTTCCTAGGGTTCACCTAGGTACTTTGCCTTGCTTGCTGTGGTAACTTTTTAGTGTAGTTCAGACATCCCAATTTTGGGACTTAGCCGATTTTTCATGTATTTCCATATGACCCATAGGGTCCCTTTCTTCATACAAGCTTGCCTAGGGCGATCGGTCAAAACTTGTCTTACTATTCGATTGGTCTTCGCACTTTCACCCTAGGCAGTTTGCCTAGGTGTAGCTTCTTGAGGAGGTCAAAACCCAAAATAAGGAGGTTCAGCCGACCCAAAAACCTCCCCTGTCTAAACTACACTAACCAGATTTTTCAGGGTCCTCACCGTCATACAACTTTGCCTAGGTCACTTGTTCTCTTGACTTAGGCCATCTGACTTGGTCCGTGTTTCTTGCTAGGGTTCACCTAGGTACTTTGCCTTGCTTGATGTGGTAACTTTTTAGTGTAGTTCAGACATCCCAATTTTGGGACTTAGCCGATTTTTCATGTATTTCCATATGACCCATAGGGTCCCTTTCTTCATACAAGCTTGCCTAGGGCGATCGGTCAAAACTTGTCTTACTATTCGATTGGTCTTCGCACTTTCACCCTAGGCAGTTTGCCTAGGTGTAGCTTCTTGAGGAGGTCAAAACCCAAAATAAGGAGGTTCAGCCGACCCAAAAACCTCCCCTGTCTAAACTACACTAACCAGATTTTTCAGGGTCCTCACCGTCATACAACTTTGCCTAGGTCACTTGCACTCTTGACTTAGGCCATCTGACTTGGTCCGTGTTTCTTGCTAGGGTTCACCTAGGTAGTTTGCCTTGCTTGATGTGGTAACTTTTTAGTGTAGTTCTGACATCCCAATTTTGGGACTTAGCCGATTTTTCATGTATTTCCATATGACCCTTAGGGTCCCTTTCTTCATACAAGCTTGCCTAGGGCGATCGGTCAAAACTTGTCTTACTATTCGATTGGTCTTCGCACTTTCACCCTAGGCAGTTTGCCTAGGTGTAGCTTCTTGATGAGGCCAAAACCCAAAATAAGGGGGTTCGGCCGACCCAAAAACCTACCCTGTCTAAACTACACTAACCAGATTTTTCAGGGTCCTCAGCGCCATACAACTTTGCCTAGGTCACTTGTTCTATTGACTTAGGCCATCTGACTTGGTCCGTGTTTCTTCCTAGGGTTCACCTAGGTACTTTGCCTTGCTTGGTGTGGTAACTTTTTAGTGTAGTTCTGACATCCTCATTTTGGGACTTAGCCGATTTTTCGTAAAATACCATATGACCCATATGGGTCCTTTCCTTCATATAAGTTTGCCTTGCTTGGTATGGTAACATTTGAGTGTAGTTCTGACATCATCATTTTGGGACTTAGCCGATTTTTCGTAAAATACCATATGACCCATATGGGTCCTTTGCTTCATATAAGTTTGCCTTGCTTGGTGTGGTAACATTTGAGTGTAGTTCTGACATCCCCATTTTGGGACTTAGCCGATTTTTCAATCAATACCATATGACCCATCAGGGTCCTTTGCTTCATATAAGTTTGCCTTGCTTGGTGTGGTAACATTTGAGTGTAGTTCTGACATCCCCATTTTGGGACTTAGCCGATTTTTCGTAAAATACCATATGACCCATCAGGGTCCTTGCCTTCATATAAGTTTGCCTTGCTTGGTGTGGTAACATTTGAGTGTAGTTCTGACATCCCCATTTTGGGACTTAGCCGATTTTTCGTAAAATACCATATGACCCATATGGGTCCTTTGCTTCATATAAGTTTGCCTTGCTTGGTGTGGTAACATTTGAGTGTAGTTCTGACATCCCCATTTTGGGACTTAGCCGATTTTTCGATCAATACCATATGACCCATCAGGGTCCTTTGCTTCATATAAGTTTGCCTTGCTTGGTGTGGTAACATTTGAGTGTAGTTCTGACATCATCATTTTGGAACTTAGCCGATTTTTCGTAAAATACCATATGACCCATCAGGGTCCTTTCCTTCATATAAGTTTGCCTTGCTTGGTGTGGTAACTTTTTAGTGTAGTTCTGACATCCCCATTTTGGGACTTAGCCGATTTTTGGTAAAATACCATATGACCCATCAGGGTCCTTTGCTTCATATAAGTTTGCCTTGCTTGGTATGGTAACATTTGAGTGTAGTTCTGACATCATCATTTTGGGACTTAGCCGATTTTTCGTAAAATACCATATGACCCATATGGGTCCTTTGCTTCATATAAGTTTGCCTTGCTTGGTGTGGTAACTTTTTAGTGTAGTTCTGACATCCCCATTTTGGGACTTAGCCGATTTTTCGTAAAAAACCATATGACCCATCAGGGTCCTTTCCTTCATATAAGTTTGCCTTGCTTGATGTGGTAACATTTGAGTGTAGTTCTGACATCCCCATTTTGGGACTTAGCCGATTTTTCGTAAAATACCATATGACCCATCAGGGTCCTTTGCTTCATATAAGTTTGCCTTGCTTGGTGTGGTAACATTTGAGTGTAGTTCTGACATCCCCATTTTGGGACTTAGCCGATTTTTCGTAAAATACCATATGACCCATCAGGGTCCTTTGCTTCATATAAGTTTGCCTTGCTTGGTGTGGTAACACATGAGTGTAGTTCTGACATCCCCATTTTGGGACTTAGCCGATTTTTCGTAAAATACCATATGACCCATCAGGGTCCTTTCCTTCATATAAGTTTGCCTTGCTTGGTGTGGTAACATTTGAGTGTAGTTCTGACATCCCCATTTTGGGACTTAGCCGATTTTTCGTAAAATACCATATGACCCATCAGGGTCCTTTGCTTCATATAAGTTTGCCTTGCTTGGTGTGGTAACATTTGAGTGTAGTTCTGACATCCCCATTTTGGGACTTAGCCGATTTTTCGTAAAATACCATATGACCCATCAGGGTCCTTTGCTTCATATAAGTTTGCCTTGCTTGGTGTGGTAACATTTGAGTGTAGTTCTGACATCCCCATTTTGGGACTTAGCCGATTTTTCGTAAAATACCATATGACCCATCAGGGTCCTTTCCTTCATATAAGTTTGCCTTGCTTGGTGTGGTAACATTTGAGTGTAGTTCTGACATCATCATTTTGGGACTTAGCCGATTTTTCGTAAAATACCATATGACCCATCAGGGTCCTTTCCTTCATATAAGTTTGCCTTGCTTGGTGTGGTAACATTTGAGTGTAGTGGAGATGAATGGGATGCTGCATGGAGATGAATCTTGATCTTCTTCATCTCCCATCTCAATACAGCATCCCTACCTAAAGGCATCTCGGACTTATTCGATTTTTCATAAATTCATAGAAATTCATATGTTAGGATGCTGGGAGATGAATGGGATGCTGCATGGAGATGAATCTTGATCTTCTCCATCTCCCATCTTAATACAGCATCCCTACTTAAAGGCATCTCGGACTTAGTCGATTTTTCATAAATTCTAAGAAATTCATATGTTAGGATGCTGGGAGATAAATGGGATGCTGCATGGAGATGAATCTTGATCTCCTACATCTCCCATCTCAATACAGCATCCCTACTTAAAGGCATCTCGGACTTAGTCGATTTTTCATAAATTCATAGAAATTCATATGTTAGGATGCTGGGAGATGAATGGGATGCTGCATGGAGATGAATCTTGATCTTCTTCATCTCCGATCTTAATACAGCATCCCTACTTAAAGCCATCTCGGACTTAGTCGATTTTTCATAAATTCTAAGAAATTCATATGTTAGGATGCTGGGAGACGAATGGGATGCTGCATGGAGATGCATCTTGATCTCCTACATCTCCCATCTTAATACAGCATCCCTACTTAAAGCCATCTCGGACTTAGTCGATTTTTCATAAATTCTAAGAAATTCATGTGTTAGGATGCTGCGAGATGAATGGGATGCTGCATGGAGATGAATCTTGATCTTCTACATCTCCCATCTCGATACAGCATCCCTACTTAAAGGCATCTCGGACTTAGTCGATTTTTCATAAATTCTAAGAAAACATATGTTAGGATGCTGCGAGATGAATGGGATGCTGAATGGAGATGAATCTTGATCTTCTTCATCTCCCATCTCAATACAGCATCCCTACTTAAAGGCATCTCGGACTTAGTCGATTTTGCATAATTTCTCAGAAATTCATATGTTAGGATGCTGCGAGATGAATGAGATGCTGCATGGAGATGAATCTTGATCTTCTTCATATCCCATCTTAATACAGCATCCCTACTTAAAGGCATCTCGGACTTAGTCGATTTTTCATAAATTCTAAGAAATTCATATGTTAGGATGCTGCGAGATGAATGGGATGCTGCAAGGAGATAAATCTTGATCTTCTTCATCTCCCATCTCAATACAGCATCCCTACTTAAAGGCATCTCGGACTTAGTCGATTTTTCATAAATACTAAGAAATTCATATGTTAGGATGCTGCGAGATGAATGGGATGCTGCATGGAGATGAATCTTGATCTTCTTCATCTCCCATCTTAAAACAGCATCCCTACTTAAAGGCATCTCGGACTTAGTCGATTTTTCATAAATTCTAAGAAAACATATGTTAGGATGCTGCGAGATGAATGGGATGCTGCATAGAGATGAATCTTGATCTTCTTCATCTCCCATCTTAAAACAGCATCCCTACTTAAAGGCATCTCGGACTTAGTTGATTTTTCATAAATTCTAAGAAAAACATATGTTAGGATGCTGCGAGATGAATGGGATGCTGCATGGAGATGAATCTTGATCTTCTTCATCTCCCATCTTAATACAGCATCCCTACTTAAAGGCATCTCGGAATTAGTCTGTTTTTCATAAATTCTAAGAAAAACATATGTTAGGATGCTGCGAGATGAATGGGATGCTGCATGGAGATGAATCTTGATCTTCTTCATCTCCCATCTTAATACAGCATCCCTACTTAAAGGCATCTCGGACTTAGTCGATTTTTCATAAATTCTAAGAAAAACATATGTTAGGATGCTGGGAGATGAATGGGATGCTGCATGGAGATGTATCTTGATCTTCTTCATCTCCCATCTTAATACAGCATCCCTACTTAAAGGCATCTCGGACTTCGTCGATTTTCCATAAATTCTAAGAAATTCATATGTTAGGATGCTGCGAGATGAATGGGATGCTGCATGGAGTTGAATCTTGATCTTCTTCATCTCCCATCTTAATACAGCATCCCTACGTAAAGGCATCTCGGACTTAGTCGATTTTTCATAAATTCTAAGAAAAACATATGTTAGGATGCTGCGAGATGAATGGGATGCTGCGAGATGAATGGGATGCTGCATGGAGATGAATCTTGATCTTCTTCATCTCCCATCTTAATACAGCATCCCTACTTAAAGGCATCTCGGACTTAGTCGATTTTTCATAAATTCTATGAAAAACATATGTTAGGATGCTGCGAGATGAATGGGATGCTGCATGGAGATGTATCTTGATCTTCTTCATCTCCCATCTTAATACAGCATCCCTACTTAAAGGCATCTCGGACTTAGTCGATTTTTCATAAATTCTATGAAAAACATATGTTAGGATGCTGCGAGATGAATTGGATGCTGCGAGATGAATGGGATGCTGCATGGAGATGAATCTTGATCTTCTTCATCTCTCATCTTAATCCAGCATCTCTACTTAAAGGCATCTCGGACTTAGTCGATTTTTCATAAATTCTAAGAAATTGATATGTTAGGATGCTGCGAGATGAATGGGATGCTGCATGGAGATGAATCTTGATCTCCTACATCTCCCATCTCAATACAGCATCCCTACTTAAAGGCATCTCGGACTTAGTCGATTTTTCATAAATTCTAAGAAATTCATATGTTAGGATGCTGCGAGATGAATGGGATGCTGCATGGAGATGAATCTTGATCTTCTTCATCTCCCATCTTAATACAGCATCCCTACTTAAAGGCATCTCGGACTTAGTCGATTTTTCATAAATTCTAAGAAATTCATATGTTAGGATGCTGGGAGATGAATGGGATGCTGCATGGAGATGAATCTTGATCTCCTACATCTCCCATCTCAATACAGCATCCCTACTTAACGGCATCTCGGACTTAGTCGATTTTTAATAAATTCATAGAAATTCATATGTTAGGATGCTGCGAGATGAATGGGATGCTGCATGGAGATGCATCTTGATCTCCTACGTCTCCCATCTTAATACAGCATCCCTACTTAAAGGCATCTCGGACTTAGTCGATTTTTCATAAATTCATAGAAATTCATATGTTAGGATGCTGCGAGATGAATGGGATGCTGCATGGAGATGAATCTTGATCTACTTCATCTCCCATCTTAATACAGCATTCCTACTTAAATGCATCTCGGACTTAGTCGATTTTTCATAAATTCTAAGAAAAACATATGTTAGGATGCTGCGAGATGAATGGGATGCTGCATGGAGATGAATCTTGATCTTCTTCATCTCCCATCTTAATACAGCATCCCTACTTAAAGGCTTCTCGGACTTAGTCGATTTTTCATAAATTCTAAGAAATTCATATGTTAGGATGCTGGGAGATGAATGGGATGCTGCATGGAGATGAATCTTGATCTCCTACATCTCCCATCTCAATACAGCATCCCTACTTAAAGGCATCTCGGACTTAGTCGATTTTTCATAAATTCATATAAATTCATATGTTAGGATGCTGGGAGATGAATGGGATGCTGCATGGAGATGAATCTTGATCTCCTACATCTCTCATCTCAATACAGCATCCTTACTTAAAGCCATCTCGGAATTAGTCGATTTTTCATAAATTCATAGAAATTCATATGTTAAGATGCTGCGAGATGAATGGGATGCTGCATGCAGATGAATATTGATCTCCTACATCTCCCGTCTCAATACAGCATCCCTACTTAAAGGCATCTCGGACTTAGTCGATTTTTCATAAATTCTAAGAAATTCATATGTTAGGATGCTGGGAGATGAATGGGATGCTGCATGGAGATGAATCTTGATCTCCTACATCTCCCATCTCAATACAGCATCCCTACTTAAAGGCATCTCGGACTTAGTCGATTTTTCATAAATTCATAGAAATTCATATGTTAGGATGCTGGGAGATGAATGGGATGCTGCATGGAGATGAATCTTGATCTTCTTCATCTCCCATCTTAATACAGCATCCCTACTTAAAGGCATCTCGGACTTAGTCAATTTTTCATAAATTCTAAGAAATTCATATGTTAGGATGCTGCGAGATGAATGGGATGCTGCATGCAGATGAATATTGATCTCCTACATCTCCCGTCTCAATACAGCATCCCTACTTAAAGGCATCTCGGACTTAGTCGATTTTTCATAAATTCATAGAAATTCATATGTTAGGATGCTGCGAGATGAATGGGATGCTGCATGGAGATGAATCTTGATCTCCTACATCTCTCATCTCAATACAGCATCCCTACTTAAAGGCATCTCGGACTTAGTCGATTTTTCATAAATTCTAAGAAATTCATATGTTAGGATGCTGGGAGATGAATGGGATGCTGCATAGAGATGAATCTTGATCTCCTACATCTCCCATCTTAATACAGCATCCCTACTTAAAGCCATCTCGGACTTAGTCGATTTTTCATAAATTCATAGAAATTCATATGTTAGGATGCTGGGAGATGAATGGGATGCTGCATGGAGATGCATCTTGATCTCCTACGTCTCGCATCTTAATACAGCATCCCTACTTAAAGCCATCTCGGACTTAGTCGATTTTTCATAAATTCATATAAATTCATATGTTAGGATGCTGGGAGATGAATGGGATGCTGCATGGAGATGAATCTTGATCTCCTACATCTCTCATCTCAATACAGCATCCTTACTTAAAGCCATCTCGGAATTAGTCGATTTTTCATAAATTCATAGAAATTCATATGTTAAGATGCTGCGAGATGAATGGGATGCTGCATGCAGATGAATATTGATCTCCTACATCTCCCGTCTCAATACAGCATCCCTACTTAAAGGCATCTCGGACTTAGTCGATTTTTCATAAATTCATAGAAATTCATATGTTAGGATGCTGGGAGATGAATGGGATGCTGCATGGAGATGAATCTTGATCTCCTACATCTCTCATCTCAATACAGCATCCTTACTTAAAGCCATCTCGGACTTAGGCGATTTTTCATAAATTCTAAGAAAAACATATGTTAGGATGCTGCGAGATGAATGGGATGCTGCATGGAGATGAATCTTGATCTTCTTCATCTCCCATCTTAATACAGCATCCCTACTTAAAGGCATCTCGGACTTAGTCGATTTTTCATAAATTCTAAGAAATTCATATGTTAGGATGCTGGGAGATGAATGGGATGCTGCATGGAGATGAATCTTGATCTCCTACAACTCCCATCTCAATACAGCATCCCTACTTAAAGCCATCTCGGACTTAGTCGATTTTTCAGAAATTCTAAGAAATTCTTATGTAAGGATGCTGGGAGATGAATGGGATGCTGCATGGAGATGAATCTTGATCTCCTACATCTCCCATTTCAATACAGCATCCCTACTTGATGGCATCTCGGACTTAGTCGATTTTTCATAAATTCTAAGAAAAACATATGTTAGGATGCTGCGAGATGAATGGGATGCTGCATGGAGATGAATCTTGATCTTCTACATCTTCCATCTTAATACAGCATCCCTTCTTAAAGGCATCTCGGACTTAGTCGATTTATCATAAATTCTAATAAAAACATATGTTAGGATGCTTAGAGATGAATGGGATGCTGCATGGAGATGAATCTTGATCTCCTTCATCTCTCATCTCAATACAGCATCCCTACTTAAAGCCATCTCGGACTTAGTCGATTTTTCATAAATTCATAGAATTTTCATATGTAAGGATGCTGCGAGATGAATGGGATGCTGCATGGAGATGAATCTTGATCTCCTACATCTCTCATCTCAATACAGCATCCCTACTTAAAGGCATCTCGGACTTAGTCGATTTTTCATAAATTCATAGAAATACATATGTTAGGATGCTGGGAGATGAATGGGATGCTGCATGGAGATGAATCTTGATCTTCTTCATCTCCCATCTTAATACAGCATCCCTACTTAAAGGCATCTCGGACTTAGTCGATTTTTCATAAATTCATAGAAATTCATATGTTAGGATGCTGCGAGATGAATGGGATGCTGCATGGAGATGCATCTTGATCTCCTACATCTCCCATCTTAATACAGCATCCCTACTTAAAGCCATCTCGGACTTAGTCGATTTTTCATAAATTCTAAGAAATACATATGTTAGGATGCTGCGAGATGAATGGGATGCTGCATGGAGATGAATCTTGATCTCCTACATCTCTCATCTCAATACAGCATCCCTACTTAAAGGCATCTCGGACTTAGTCGATTTTTCATAAATTCTAAGAAATTCATATGTTAGGATGCTGGGAGATGAATGGGATGCTGCATGGAGATGAATCTTGATCTCCTACATCTCTCATCTCAATACAGCATCCTTACTTAAAGCCATCTCGGACTTAGTCGATTTTTCATAAATTCATAGAAATTCATATGTTAGGATGCTGCGAGGTGAATGGGATGCTGCATGCAGATGAATATTGATCTCCTACATCTCCCGTCTCAATACAGCATCCCTACTTAAAGGCATCTCGGACTTAGTCGATTTTTCATAAATTCATAGAAAATCATATGTTAGGATGCTGGGAGATGAATGGGATGCTGCATGGAGATGCATCTTGATCTCCTACGTCTCCCATCTTAATACAGCATCCCTACTTAAAGCCATCTCGGACTTAGTCGATTTTTCATAAATTCATAGAAATTCATATGTTAGGATGCTGGGAGATGAATGGGATGCTGCATGGAGATGAATCTTGATCTTCTTCATCTCCCATCTTAATACAGCATCCCTACTCAAAGGCATCTCGGACTTAGTCGATTTTTCATAAATTCTAAGAAATTCATATGTTAGGATGCTGGGAGATGAATGGGATGCTGCATGGAGATGAATCTTGATCTCCTACAACTCCCATCTCAATACAGCATCCCTACTTAAAGCCATCTCGGACTTAGTCGATTTTTCATAAATTCATAGAAATTCATATGTTAGGATGCTGGGAGATGAATGGGATGCTGCATGGAGATGAATCTTGATCTCCTACATCTCTCATCTCAATACAGCATCCCTACTTAAAGCCATCTCGGACTTAGTCGATTTTTCATAAATTCATAGAAATTCATATGTTAGGATGCTGCGAGATGAATGGGATGCTGCATGGAGATGAATCTTGATCTAATTCATCTCCCATCTTAATACAGCATCCCTACTTAAATGCATCTCGGACTTAGTCGATTTTTCATAAATTCTAAGAAAAACATATGTTAGGATGCTGCGAGATGAATGGGATGCTGCATGGAGATGAATCTTGATCTTCTTCATCTCCCATCTTAATACAGCATCCCTACTTAAAGGCTTCTCGGACTTAGTCGATTTTTCATAAATTCATAGAAATTCATATGTTAGGATGCTGCGAGATGAATGGGATGCTGCATGCAGATGAATATTGATCTCCTACATCTCCCGTCTCAATACAGCATCCCTACTTAAAGGCATCTCGGACTTAGTCGATTTTTCATAAATTCATAGAAATTCATATGTTAGGATGCTGGGAGATGAATGGGATGCTGCATGGAGATGAATCTTGATCTTCTTCATCTCCCATCTTAATACAGCATCCCTACTTAAAGGCATCTCGGACTTAGTCGATTTTTCATAAATTCTAAGAAATTCATATGTTAGGATGCTGCGAGATGAATGGGATGCTGCATGCAGATGAATATTGATCTCCTACATCTCCCGTCTCAATACAGCATCCCTACTTAAAGGCATCTCGTACTTAGTCGATTTTTCATAAATTCATAGAAATTCATATGTTAGGATGCTGCGAGATGAATGGGATGCTGCATGGAGATGAATCTTGATCTCCTACATCTCTCATCTCAATACAGCATCCCTACTTAAAGGCATCTCGGACTTAGTCGATTTTTCATAAATTCATAGAAATTCATATGTTAGGATGCTGGGAGATGAATGGGATGCTGCATGGAGATGAATCTTGATCTTCTTCATCTCCCATCTTAATACAGCATCCCCACTTAAAGGCATCTCGGACTTAGTCGATTTTTCATAAATTCATAGAAATTCATATGTTAGGATGCTGCGAGATGAATGGGATGCTGCATGCAGATGAATATTGATCTCCTACATCTCCCGTCTCAATACAGCATCCCTACTTAAAGGCATCTCGGACTTAGTCGATTTTTCATAAATTCATAGAAATTCATATGTTAGGATGCTGCGAGATGAATGGGATGCTGCATGGAGATGAATCTTGATCTCCTTCATCTCTCATCTCAATACAGCATCCGTACTTAAAGCCAACTCGGACTTAGTCGATTTTTCATAAATTCATAGAAATTCATATGTAAGGATGCTGGGAGATGAATGGGATGCTGCATGGAGATGAATCTTGATCTCCTACATCTCCCATCTTAATACAGCATCCCTACTTAAAGCCATCTCGGACTTAGTCGATTTTTCATAAATTCTAAGAAAAACATATGTTAGGATGCTGCGAGATGAATGGGATGCTGCATGGAGATGAATCTTGATCTTCTTCATCTCCCATCTTAATACAGCATCCCTACTTAAAGGCATCTCGGACTGAGTCGATTTTTCATAAATTCTAAGAAATTCATATGTTAGGATGCTGGGAGACGAATGGGATGCTGCATGGAGATGAATCTTGATCTTCTACATCTCCCATCTTAATACAGCATCCCTGCTTAAAGGCATCTCGGACTTAGTCGATTTTTCATAAATTCTAAGAAATTCATATGTTAGGATGCTGGGAGACGAATGGGATGCTGCATGGAGATGAATCTTGATCTTCTACATCTCCCATCTTAATACAGCATCCCTGCTTAAAGGCATCTCGGACTTAGTCGATTTTTCATAAAATCTGAGAAATTCATATGTTACAATGCTGCGAGATGAATCTTGATCTTCTTCATCTCCCATCTCAATACAGCATCCCTACTTAAAGGCATCTGGGACTTAGTTGATTTTTCATAAATTCTGAGAAAAACATATGTTAGGACTATGCGAGATGAATTGGATGCTGCATAAAGATGAATCTTGATCTTCAACATCTCCCATCTTAATACAGCATCCCTACTTAAAGGCATCTCGGACTTAGTCGATTTTTCATAAATTCTAAGAAAAACATATGTTAGGATGCTGCGAGATAAATGAGATGCAGCATGGAGATGAATCTTGATCTCCTACATCTCCCATCTTAATACAGCATCCCTACTTAAAGGCATCTCGGACTTAGTCGATTTTTCATAAATTCATAGAAATTCATATGTTAGGATGCTGTGAGATGCATGGGATGCTGCATGGAGATGAATCTTGATCTTCTTCATCTCCCATCCTAATACAGCATCCCTACTTAAAGGCATCTCGGACTTAGTCGATTTTTCATAAATTCTAAGAAAAACATATGTTAGGATGCTGCGAGATGAATGAGATGCTGCATGGAGATGAATCTTGATCTTCTTCATCTCCCATCTCAATACAGCATCCCTACTTAAATGCATCTCGGACTTAGTCGATTTTTCATAAATTCTAAGAAATTCATATGTTGGGATGCTGCGAGATGAATGGGATGCTGCTAGGAGATGAATCTTGATCTCCTACATCTCCAATCTCAATACAGCATCCCTACTTAAAGGCATCTCGGACTTAGTCGATTTTTCATAAGTTCTAAGAAAAACATATGTTAGGATGCTGCGAGATGAAAGGGATGCTGCATGGAGATGAATCTTGATCTTCTTCATCTCCCATCTTAATACAGCATCCCTACTTAAAGGCATCTCGGACTTAGTCGATTTTTCATAAGTTCTAAGAAAAACATATGTTAGGATGCTGGGAGATGAATGGGATGCTGCATGGAGATGAATCTTGATCTTCTTCATCTCCCATCTTAATACAGCATCCCTACTTAAAGGCATCTCGGACTTAGTCGATTTTTCATAAGTCCTAAGAAAAACATATGTTAGGATGCTGCAAGATGAATGGGATGCTGCATGGAGATGAATCTTGATCTTCTTCATCTCCCGTCTTTATACAGCATCCCTT
>NW_026689747.1:15000-44195 GCF_943734765.1 Anopheles ziemanni | reverse complement strand
ATCGCCCTAGGCAAGCTTGTATGAAGAAAGGGACCCTATGGGTCATATGGAAATATACGAAAAATCGGCTAAGTCCCAAAATTGGGATGTCAGAACTACACTAAAAAGTTACCACATCAAGCAAGGCAAAGTACCTAGGTGAACCCTAGGAAGAAACACGGACCAAGTCGGATGGCCTAAGTCAAGAGTACAAGTGACCTAGGCAAAGTTGTATGGCGCTGAGGACCCTGAAAAATCGGGTTAGTGTAGTTCAGACAGGGGAGGTTTCAGGGTCGGCCGAACCTCCTTATTTCGGGTTTTGGCCTCATCAAGAAGCTACACCTAGGCAAACTGCCTAGGGTGAAAGTGCGAAGACCAATCGAATAGTAAGACAAGTTTTGACCGATCGCCCTAGGCAAGCTTGTATGAAGAAAGGGACCCTAAGGGTCATATGGAAATACATGAAAAATCGGCTAAGTCCCAAAATTGGGATGTCAGAACTACACTAAAAAGTTACCACATCAAGCAAGGCAAACTACCTAGGTGAACCCTAGCAAGAAACACGGACCAAGTCAGATGGCCTAAGTCAAGAGAACAAGTGACCTAGGCAAAGTTGTATGACGGTGAGGACCCTGAAAAATCTGGTTAGTGTAGTTTAGACAGGGGAGGTTTTTGGGTCGGCTGAACCTCCTTATTTTGGGTTTTGACCTCCTCAAGAAGCTACACCTAGGCAAACTGCCTAGGGTGAAAGTGCGAAGACCAATCGAATAGTAAGACAAGTTTTGACCGATCGCCCTAGGCAAGCTTGTATGAAGAAAGGGACCCTATGGGTCATATGGAAATACATGAAAAATCGGCTAAGTCCCAAAATTGGGATGTCTGAACTACACTAAAAAGTTACCACAGCAAGCAAGGCAAAGTACCTAGGTGAACCCTAGGAAGAAACACGGACCAAGTCAGATGGCCTAAGTCAAGAGTACAAGTGACCTAGGCAAAGTTGTATGGCGCTGAGGACCCTGAAAAATCGGGTTAGTGTAGTTCAGACAGGGGAGGTTTCTGGGTCGGCTGAACCTCCTTATTTCGGGTTTTGGCCTCCTCAAGAAGACAGACCTAGGCAAACTGCCTAGGGTGAAAGTGCGAAGACCAATCGAATAGTAAGACAAGTTTTGACCGATCGCCCTAGGCAAGCTTGTATGAAGAAAGGGACCCTATGGGTCATATGGAAATACATGAAAAATCGGCTAAGTCCCAAAATTGGGATGTCTGAACTACACTAAAAAGTTACCACATCAAGCAAGGCAAAGTACCTAGGTGAACCCTAGGAAGAAACACGGACCAAGTCAGATGGCCTAAGTCAAGAGTACAAGTGACCTAGGCAAAGTTGTATGGCGCTGAGGACCCTGAAAAATCGGGTTAGTGTAGTTCAGACAGGGGAGGTTTCTGGGTCGGCTGAACCTCCTTATTTCGGGTTTTGGCCTCCTCAAGAAGACAGACCTAGGCAAACTGCCTAGGGTGAAAGTGCGAAGACCAATCGAATAGTAAGACAAGTTTTGACCGATCGCCCTAGGCAAGCTTGTATGAAGAAAGGGACCCTATGGGTCATATGGAAATACATGAAAAATCGGCTAAGTCCCAAAATTGGGATGTCTGAACTACACTAAAAAGTTACCACATCAAGCAAGGCAAAGTACCTAGGTGAACCCTAGGAAGAAACACGGACCAAGTCAGATGGCCTAAGTCAAGAGTACAAGTGACCTAGGCAAAGTTGTATGGCGCTGAGGACCCTGAAAAATCGGGTTAGTGTAGTTCAGACAGGGGAGGTTTCTGGGTCGGCTGAACCTCCTTATTTCGGGTTTTGGCCTCCTCAAGAAGACAGACCTAGGCAAACTGCCTAGGGTGAAAGTGCGAAGACCAATCGAATAGTAAGACAAGTTTTGACCGATCGCCCTAGGCAAGCTTGTATGAAGAAAGGGACCCTATGGGTCATATGGAAATATACGAAAAATCGGCTAAGTCCCAAAATTGGGATGTCAGAACTACACTAAAAAGTTACCACATCAAGCAAGGCAAAGTACCTAGGTGAACCCTAGGAAGAAACACGGACCAAGTCGGATGGCCTAAGTCAAGAGTACAAGTGACCTAGGCAAAGTTGTATGGCGCTGAGGACCCTGAAAAATCGGGTTAGTGTAGTTCAGACAGGGGAGGTTTCAGGGTCGGCCGAACCTCCTTATTTCGGGTTTTGGCCTCCTCAAGAAGACAGACCTAGGCGAACTGCCTAGGGTGAAAGTGCGAAGACCAATCGAATAGTAAGACAAGTTTTGACCGATCGCCCTAGGCAAGCTTGTATGAAGAAAGGGACCCTATGGGTCATATGGAAATACATGAAAAATCGGCTAAGTCCCAAAATTGGGATGTCTGAACTACACTAAAAAGTTACCACATCAAGCAAGGCAAAGTACCTAGGTGAACCCTAGGAAGAAACACGGACCAAGTCGGATGGCCTAAGTCAAGAGTACAAGTGACCTAGGCAAAGTTGTATGGCGCTGAGGACCCTGAAAAATCGGGTTAGTGTAGTTCAGACAGGGGAGGTTTCTGGGTCGGCTGAACCTCCTTATTTCGGGTTTTGGCCTCCTCAAGAAGACAGACCTAGGCAAACTGCCTAGGGTGAAAGTGCGAAGACCAATCGAATAGTAAGACAAGTTTTGACCGATCGCCCTAGGCAAGCTTGTATGAAGAAAGGGACCCTTAGGGTCATATGGAAATTCATGAAAAATCGGCTAAGTCCCAAAATTGGGATGTCAGAACTACACTATAAAGTTACCACATCAAGCAAGGCAAAGTACCTAGGTGAACCCTAGGAAGAAACACGGACCAAGTCAGATGGCCTAAGTCAAGAGTATAAGTGACCTAGGCAAAGTTGTATGGCGCTGAGGACCCTGAAAAATCGGGTTAGTGTAGTTAAGACAGGGGAGGTTTCAGGGTCGGCTGGACCTCCTTATTTCGGGTTTTGGCCTCCTCAAGAAGACAGACCTAGGCGAATTGCCTAGGGTGAAACTGCGAAGACCAATCGAATAGTAAGACAAGTTTTGACCGATCGCCCTAGGCAAGCTTGTATGAAGAAAGGGACCCTTAGGGTCATATGGAAATTCATGAAAAATCGGCTAAGTCCCAAAATTGGGATGTCAGAACTACACTAAAAAGTTACCACATCAAGCAAGGCAAACTACCTAGGTGAACCCTAGGAAGAAACACGGACCAAGTCAGATGGCCTAAGTCAAGAGTATAAGTGACCTAGGGAAAGTTGTATGACGGTGAGGACCCTGAAAAATCGGGTTAGTGTAGTTAAGACAGGGGAGGTTTCAGGGTCGGCCAGACCTCCTTATTTCGGGTTTTGGCCTCCTCAAGAAGACAGACCTAGGCGAATTGCCTAGGGTGAAACTGCGAAGACCAATCGAATAGTAAGACAAGTTTTGACCGATCGCCCTAGGCAAGCTTGTATGAAGAAAGGGACCCTATGGGTCATATGGAAATATACGAAAAATCGGCTAAGTCCCAAAATTGGGATGTCAGAACTACACTATAAAGTTACCACATTAGCAAGGCAGACTTGTATGAAGAACGGGACCCTGGTGAAAGTAGCAAATATCCCAAACCGAACATGAATATTATACACACAAGAGTACGAACATAAAGGAACACGGACCAAGCGTACCGAGAGAATCGGTACTATAGAACCCTCGTGGTTCTACACAAAGACTTTATGTTAGGGGTTCAAGCCCCATAGTACTCAAACGGTGACAGTAGCAAATATCCCAAAACGAACGTGAATCTTATTCACAAGAGTACGAACATAAAGGAACACGGACCAAGCGTACCGAGAGAATCGGTACTATAGAGCCCTCGTGGTTCTACACAAAGACTTTATGTTCGGGGTTCACACCCCAAATCGAACGTGGAATTTACTTTCTGATGGTCATGCGGTCGTCCAAAGGGGTCTAGTATCCTGGGATGACAAGCATCACGGGCACAGCTCGTATCAAAACAGTCGAAGAGGCCCGCGAAAGCTTGCTTTCCATGGCTATGCGATGCACAAATTGAGTTTACTCACCGTAGTATAAAACGAACGAACCGAACCTATCCGAGTAGGGATAATGGGCGCAGTAACATACTTCTGTGACCCAGCGAGAGTTGAACGAGGTGACATGAACTGTCAGTGGCTTATATCAGATGGGATACATACATGAGATTGCTTTCAAATCTACACTCGAAAACCTAACCAAGTAAAAGCGAACGTGGGGAGGATTCGAAACCGGTAACGAAATCTTAAGCTGGAAAGAGTCATCACTATGGATACATATTATGCGAAACCAATCAAGTGCTCAGTACTGATCCAAAACCTAAGAGCACTAGTGAACACCTTATTCTCACCCTAGTTCACATCCAAGTGATCGACCACGTGTGTGAAGCAAAGACCAATCGAATTCCTCAATGGACTGAACACTATGAACAAATGGCCAAAAACGTTATAACTATCCAAACATCCTACTATCTAGCGAAAGTCATCACGATGGAACCATACAATGATCTTAACCTATAGCGCTCACCTATTCCTACCCAGAGTGCAAGTGAACATATTGCTCACCCTAACCAGTTCACATCCACGTGATCGACTAACATACCGAAGTTACCACAAGTCAAAGTTATACGTTTACAAGCGCAAGACCAATCGAAAACCTGACCAGGGAGATAAAGAAGATCAAGATTCATCTCCATGCAGCATCCCATTCATCTCGCAGCATCCTAACATATGAATTTCTTAGAATTTATGAAAAATCGACTAAGTCCGAGATGGCTTTAAGTAGGGATGCTGTATTGAGTTGGGAGATGAAGAAGATCAAGATTCATCTCCATGCCGCATCCCATTCATCTCGCAGCTTCATAACATATGTTTTTCTTAGAATTTATGAAAAATCGACTAAGTCCAAGATGCCTTTAAGTAGGGATGCTGTTTTGAGATGGGAGATGTAGAAGATCAAGATTCATCTACATGCAGCATCCCATTCATCTCGCAGCATCCAAACATATGAATTTCCTATAATTTATGAAAAATCGACTAAGTCCGATATGCCTTTAAGTAGGGATGCTGTATTAAAATGGGAGATGAAGAAGATCAAGATTCATCTCCCTGCAGCATCCCATTTATCTCGCAGCATCCTAACATATGTTTTTCTTAGAATTTATGAAAAATCGACTAAGTCCGAGATGCCTTTAAGTAGGGATGCTGTATTAAGATGGGAGATGTAGGAGATCAAGATTCATCTCCATGCAGCATCCCATTCATCTCCCAGCATCCTAACATATGAATTTCTATGAATTTATGAAAAATCAACTAAGTCCGAGATGGCTTTAAGTAGGGATGCTGTATTGAGATGGGAGATGTAGGAGATCAAGATTCATCTCCATGCAGCATCCCATTCATCGCGCAGCATCCTAACATATGTTTTGCTTAGAATTTATGAAAAATCGACTAAGTCCGAGATGCCTTTAAGTAGGGATGCTGTATCGAGATGGGAGATGAAGAAGATCAAGATTCATCTCCATGCAGCATCCCATTCATCTCGCAGCATCCTAACATATGAATTTCTTAGAATTTATGAAAAATCGACTCAGTCCGAGATGCTCTTAAGTAGGGATGCTGTATTAAGATGGGAGATGAAGAAGATCAAGATTAATCTCCATGCAGCATCCCATTCATCTCGCAGCATCCTAACATATGAATTTCTATGAATTTATGAAAAATCGACTAAGTCCGAGATGGCTTTAAGTAGGGATGCTGTATTAAGATGGGAGATGTAGGAGATCAAGATGCATCTCCATGCAGCATCCCATTCATCTCCCAGCATCCTAACATATGAATTTATATGAATTTATGAAAAATCGACTAAGTCCGAGATGCCTTTAAGTAGGGATGCTGTATTGAGATGGGAGATGAATAAGATCAAGATTCATCTCAATGCAGCATCCCATTCATCTCGCAGCATCCTAACATATGAATTTCTTAGAATTTATGAAAAATCGACTAAGTCCGAGATGCCTTTAAGAAGGGATGCTGTATTAAGACGGGAGATGAAGAAGATCAAGATTCATCTCCATGCAGCATCCCATTCATCTCGCAGCATCCTAACATATGAATTTCTTAGAATATATGAAAAATCGACTAAGTCCGAGATGCCTTTAAGTAGGGATGCTGTATTAAGATGGGAGATAAAGAAGATCAAGATTCATCTCCATGCAGCATCCCATTCATCTCGCAGCATCCTAACATATGAATTTCTTAGAATTTATGAAAAATCGACTAAGTCCGAGATGCCTTTAAGTAGGGATGCTGTATTGAGTTGGGAGATGAAGAAGATCAAGATTCATCTCCATGCCGCATCCCATTCATCTCGCAGCTTCATAACATATGTTTTTCTTAGAATTTATGAAAAATCGACTAAGTCCAAGATGCCTTTAAGTAGGGATGCTGTTTTGAGATGGGAGATGTAGAAGATCAAGATTCATCTCCATGCAGCATCCCATTCATCTCGCAGCATCCTTCCATATGTTTTTCTTAGAATTTATGAAAAATCGACTAAGTCCGAGATGCCTTTAAGTAGGGATGCTGTATTAAGATGGGAGATAAAGAAGATCAAGATTCATCTCCATGCAGCATCCCATTCATCTCGCAGCATCCAAACATATGAATTTCCTATAATTTATGAAAAATCGACTAAGTCCGATATGCCTTTAAGTAGGGATGCTGTATTAAAATGGGAGATGAAGAAGATCAAGATTCATCTCCCTGCAGCATCCCATTTATCTCGCAGCATCCTAACATATGAATTTCTTAGAATTAATGAAAAATCGACTTAGTCCGAGATGCCTTTAAGTAGGGATGCTGAATTAAGATGGGAGATGAAGAAGATCAAGATTCATCTCCATGCAGCATCCCATTCATCTCGCAGCATCCTAATATATGAATTTCTTAGAATTTATGAAAAATCGACTAAGTCCGAGATGCCTTTAAGTAGGGATGCTGTATTAAGATGGGAGATGAATAAGATCAAGATTCATCTCCATGCAGCAACTCATTCATCTCGCAGCTTCCTAACATATGAATTTCTATGAATTCATGAAAAATCGACTAAGTCCGAGATGCCTTTAAGTAGGGATGCTGAATTAAGATGGGAGATGAAGAAGATCAAGATTCATCTCCATGCAGCATCCCATTCATCTCGCAGCATCCTAATATATGAATTTCTTAGAATTTATGAAAAATCGACTAAGTCCGAGATGCCTCTAAGTAGGGATGCTGTATTGAGATGGGAGATGTAGGAGATCAAGATTCATCTCCATGCAGCATCCCATTCATCTCGCAGCATCCTTCCATATGTTTTTCTTAGAATTTATGAAAAATCGACTAAGTCCGAGATGCCTTCAAGTAGGGATGCTGTTTTAAGATGGGAGACGAAGAAGATCAAGATTCATCTCCATGCAGCATCCCATTCATCTCGCAGCATCCTAACATATGTTTTTCTTAGAATTAATGACAAATCGACTAAGTCCGAGATGCCTTTAAGTAGGGATGCTGTATTAAGATGGGAGATGAAGAAGATCAAGATTCATCTCCATGCAGCATCCCATACATCTCGCAGCATCCTAACATATGTTTTTCTTAGAATTTATGAAAAATCGACTAAGTCCGAGATGCCTTTAAGTAGGGATGCTGTATTGAGATGGGAGATGAAGAAGATCAAGATTCATCTCCATGCAGCATCCCATTCATCTCGCAGCATCCTAACATATGTTTTTCTTAGAATTTATGAAAAATCGACTAAGTCCGAGATGCCTTTAAGTAGGGATGCTGTATTAAAATGGGAGATGAAGAAGATCAAGATTCATCTCCGTGCAGCATCCCATTCATCTCCCAGCATTATAACTTATGTTTTTCTTAGAATTTATGAAAAATCGACTAAGTCCAAGATGCCTTTTAGTAGGGATGCTGTATTAAGATGGGAGATGAAAAAAGATCAAGATTCATCTCTATGCAGCATCCCATTCATCTCGCAGCATCCTAACATATATTTTTCTTAGAATTTATGAAAAATCGACTAAGTCCGAGATGCCTTTAAGTAGGGATGCTGTATTGAGATGAGAGATGAAGAAGATCAAGATTCATCTCCATGCAGCATCCCATTCATCTCGCAGCATCCTAACATATGTTTTTCTTAGCATATATGAAAAATCGACTAAGTCCGAGATGCCTTTAAGTAGGGATGCTGTATTAAGATGGGAGATGTAGGAGATCAAGATTCATCTCCATGCAGCATCCCATTCATCTCGCAGCATCCTAACATATGAATTTCTATGAATTTATGAAAAATCGACTAAGTCCGAGATACCTTTAAGTAGGGATGCTGTTTTGAGATGGGAGATGTAGGAGATCAAGATTCATCTCCATGCAGCATCCCATTCATCTCGCAGCATCCTAACATATGATTTTCTTAGAATTTATTAAAAATCGACAAAGTCCGAGATGCGTTTAAGTAGGGATGCTGTATTAAGATGGGAGATGAAGAAGATCAAGATTTATCTCCATGCAGCATCCCATTCATCTCGCAGCATCCTAACATATGCTTTTCTTAGAATTTATGAAAAATCGACTAAGTCCGAGATGCCTTTAAGTAGGGATGCTGTATTAAGATGAGAGATGAAGAAGATCAAGATCCATCTCCATGCAGCATCCCATTCATCTCGCAGCATCCTAACATATATTTTTCTTAGAATTTATGAAAAATCGACTAAGTCCGAGATGCCTTTTAGTAGGGATGTTGTTTTGAGATGGGAGATGTAGGAGATCAAGATTCATCTCCATGCAGCATCCCATTCATCTCGCAGCATCCTAACATATGAATTTCTATGAATTTATGAAAAATCGACTAAGTCCGAGATACCTTTAAGTAGGGATGCTGTTTTGAGATGGGAGATGTAGGAGATCAAGATTCATCTCCATGCAGCATCACATTCATCTCGCAGCATCCTAACATATGAATTTCTATGAATTTATGAAAAATCGACTAAGTCCGAGATGCCTTTTAGTAGGGATGCTGTATTAAGATGGGAGATGAAGAAGATCAAGATTCATCTCCATGCAGCATCCCATTCATCTCGCAGCATCCTAACATATGATTTTCTTAGAATTTATTAAAAATCGACTAAGTCCGAGATGCCTTTAAGAAGGGATGCTGTATTAAGATGGGAGATGAAGATGATCAAGATTCATCTCCATGCAGCATCCCATTCATCTCGCAGCATCCTAACATATGAATTTCTATGAAGTTATGAAAAATCGACTAAGTCCGAGATGCCTTTAAGTAAGGATGCTGTATTGAGATGGGAGATGAAGAAGATCATGATTCATCTCCATGCAGCATCCCATTCATCTCGCAGCATCCTAACGTATGATTTTCTTAGAATTTATGAAAAATCGACTAAGTCCGATATGCCTTTAAGTAGGGATGCTGTATTGAGATGGGAGATGAAGAAGATCAAGATTCATCTCCATGCAGCATCCCATTTATCTCGCAGCATCCTAACATATGAATTTCTATGAATTTATGAAAAATCGACTAAGTCCGAGATTCCTTTAAGTAGGGATGCTGTATTGAGATGGGAGATGTAGGAGATCAAGATTCATCTCCATGCAGCATCCCATTCATCTCGCAGCATCCTAACAAATGAATTTCTTAGAATTTATGAAAAATCGACTAAGTCCGAGATGCCTTCCTGTAGGGATGCTGTATTAAGATGGGAGATGAAGAAGATCAAGATTCATCTCCATGCAGCATCCCATTCATCTCGCAGCATCCTAACATATGTTTTTCTAAGAATTTATTAAAAATCGATTAAGTCCGAGATGCCTTTAAGTAGGGATGCTGTATTAAGATGGGAGATGAAGAAGATCAAGATTCATCTCCATGCAGCATCCCATTCATCTCCCAGCATCCTAACATATGTTTTTCTTAGAATTTATGAAAAATCGACTAAGTCCGAGATGCGTTTAAGTAGGGATGCTGTATTAAGATGGGAGATGAAGAAGATCAAGATTTATCTCCATGCAGCATCCCATTCATCTCGCAGCATCCTAACATATGCTTTTCTTAGAATTTATGAAAAATCGACTAAGTCCGAGATGCCTTTAAGTAGGGATGCTGTATTAAGATGAGAGATGAAGAAGATCAAGATCCATCTCCATGCAGCATCCCATTCATCTCGCAGCATCCTAACATATATTTTTCTTAGAATTTATGAAAAATCGACTAAGTCCGAGATGCCTTTTAGTAGGGATGTTGTTTTGAGATGGGAGATGTAGGAGATCAAGATTCATCTCCATGCAGCATCCCATTCATCTCGCAGCATCCTAACATATGAATTTCTATGAATTTATGAAAAATCGACTAAGTCCGAGATACCTTTAAGTAGGGATGCTGTTTTGAGATGGGAGATGTAGGAGATCAAGATTCATCTCCATGCAGCATCACATTCATCTCGCAGCATCCTAACATATGAATTTCTATGAATTTATGAAAAATCGACTAAGTCCGAGATGCCTTTTAGTAGGGATGCTGTATTAAGATGGGAGATGAAGAAGATCAAGATTCATCTCCATGCAGCATCCCATTCATCTCGCAGCATCCTAACATATGATTTTCTTAGAATTTATTAAAAATCGACTAAGTCCGAGATGCCTTTAAGAAGGGATGCTGTATTAAGATGGGAGATGAAGATGATCAAGATTCATCTCCATGCAGCATCCCATTCATCTCGCAGCATCCTAACATATGAATTTCTATGAATTTATGAAAAATCGACTAAGTCCGAGATGCCTATAAGTAGGGATGCTGTATTAAGATGGGAGATGAAGAAGATCATGATTCATCTCCATGCAGCATCCCATTCATCTCGCAGCATCCTAACGTATGATTTTCTTAGAATTTATGAAAAATCGACTAAGTCCGAGATGCCTTTAAGTAGGGATGCTGTATTGAGATGGGAGATGTAGGAGATCAAGATTCATCTCCATGCAGCATCCCATTCATCTCGCAGCATCCTAACATATGAATTTCTATGAATTTATGAAAAATCGACTAAGTCCGAGATTCCTTTAAGTAGGGATGCTGTATTGAGATGGGAGATGTAGGAGATCAAGATTCATCTCCATGCAGCATCCCATTCATCTCGCAGCATCCTAACAAATGAATTTCTTAGAATTTATGAAAAATCGACTAAGTCCGAGATGCCTTCCTGTAGGGATGCTGTATTAAGATGGGAGATGAAGAAGATCAAGATTCATCTCCATGCAGCATCCCATTCATCTCGCAGCATCCTAACATATGTTTTTCTAAGAATTTATGAAAAATCGATTAAGTCCGAGATGCCTTTAAGTAGGGATGCTGTATTAAGATGGGAGATGAAGAAGATCAAGATTCATCTCCATGCAGCATCCCATTCATCTCCCAGCATCCTAACATATGTTTTTCTTAGAATTTATGAAAAATCGACTAAGTCCGAGATGCCTTTAAGTAGGGATGCTGTATTAAGATGGGAGATGAAGAAGATCAAGATTCATCTCCATGCAGCATCCCTTTCATCTCGCAGCATCCGAACATATGAATTTCTTAGAATTTATGAAAAATCGACTAAGTCCGAGATGCCTTTAAGTAGGGATGCTGTATTGAGATGGGAGATGAAGAAGATCGTGATTCATCTCCATGCAGCATCCCATTCATCTCGCAGCATCCTAACGTATGATTTTCTTAGAATTTATGAAAAATCGACTAAGTCCGATATGCCTTTAAGTAGGGATGCTGTATTAAGATGGGAGATGAAGAAGATCAAGATTCATCTCCATGCAGCATCCCATTCATCTCGCAGCATCCTAACATATGTTTTTCTTAGAATTTATGAAAAATCGACTAAGTCCGAGATGCCTTTAAGTAGGGATGCTGTATTAAGATTGGAGATGAAGAAGATCAAGAATCATCTCCATGCAGCATCCCATTCATCTCGCAGCATCCTTTCATATGTTTTTCTTAGAATTTATGAAAAATCGACTAAGTCCGAGATGCCTTTAAGTAGGGATGCTGTATTAAGATGGGAGATGAATAAGATCAAGATTCATCTCCATGCAGCATCCCATTTATCTCGCAGCATCCTAACATATGTTTTTCTTAGAATTTATGAAAAATCGACTAAGTGCGAGATGCCTTTAAGTAGGGATGCTGTATTTAGATGGGAGATGAAGAAGATCAAGATGCATCTCCATGCAGCATCCCATTCATCTCGCAGCATCCTAACATATGTTTTTTTTACAATTTATGAAAAATCGACTATGTCCTAGATGCCTTTAAGTAGGGATGCTGTTTTCAGATGGGAGATAAAAAAGATCAAGATTCATCTCCATGCAGCATCCCATTCATCAACCAGCATCCTAACATATGTTTTTCTTAGAATTTATGAAAAATCGACTAAGTCCGAGATGCCTTTAAGTTGGGATGCTGTATTGAGAGGGGAGATGGAGAAGATCAAGATTCATCTCCATGCAGCATCCCATTCATCTCGCAGCATCCTAACATATGAATTTCTTAGAATTTATGAAAAATCGACTAAGTGCGAGATGGCTTTAAGTAGGGATGCTGTATTAAGATGGGAGATGAAGAAGATCAAGATTCATCTCCATGCAGCATCTCATTCATCTCGCAGCATCCTAACATATGAATTTCTTAGAATTTATGAAAAATCGACTAAGTCCGAGATGCCTTTAAGTAGGGATGCTGTATTAAGATGGGAGATGAGGAAGATCAAGATTCATCTCCATGCAGCATCCCATTCATCTCCCAGCATCCTAACATATGAATTTCTTAGAATTTATGAAAAATCGACTTAGTCCGAGATGCCTTTAAGTAGGGATGCTGTATTAAGATGGGAGATGAAGAAGATCAAGATTCATCTCCATGCAGCATCCTATTCATCTCGCGGCATCCTAACTTATGAAT
Source organism: Anopheles ziemanni (assembly GCF_943734765.1). Taxonomy (NCBI): domain Eukaryota; kingdom Metazoa; phylum Arthropoda; class Insecta; order Diptera; family Culicidae; genus Anopheles; species Anopheles ziemanni. The sequence continues at coordinate 31,122 of NW_026689747.1, read as the reverse complement.
TTCTTAGAATTTATGAAAACACGACAAAGTCCGAGATGCCTTTAAGTAGGGATGCTGTATTAAGATGGGAGATGAAGAAGATCAAGATTCATCTCCATGCAGCATCCCATGCATCTCGCAGCATCCAAACATATGTTTTTCTTAGAATTTATGAAAAATCGACTAAGTCCGAGATGCCTTTAAGTAGGGATGCTGTATTAAGATGGGAGATGAGGAAGATCAAGATTCATCTCCATGCAGCATCCCATTCATCTCCCAGCATCCTAACATATGAATTTCTTAGAATTTATGAAAAATCGACTTAGTCCGAGATGCCTTTAAGTAGGGATGCTGCATTAAGATGGGAGATGAAGAAGATCAATATTCATCTCCATGCAGCATCCCATGCATCTCACAGCATCCTAACATATGTTTTTCTTAGAATTTATGAAAAATCGACTAAGTCCGAGATGCCTTGAAGTAGGGATGCTGTATTAAGATGGAAGATGGAGAAGATCAAGATTCATCTCCATGCAGCATCCCATTCATCTCGCAGCATCCTTACATATGATTATCTTAGAATATATGAAAAATCGACTAAGTCCGAGATGCCTTTAAGTAGGGATGCTGTATTAAGATGAGAGATGAATAAGATCAAGATTCATCTCCATGCAGCATCCCATTCATCTCCCAGCATCCTAACATATGTTTTTCTTAGAATTTATGAAAAATCTACTAAGTCCGAGATTCCTTAAAGTAGGGATGCTGTATTAAGATGGGAGATAAAGAAGATCAAGATACATCTCCATGCAGCATCCCATTCATCTCGCAGCATCCTTACATATGATTTTCTTAGAATTTATGAAAAATCGACTAAGTCCGAGATGCCTTTAAGTAGGGATGCTGTATTAAGATGAGAGATGAATAAGATCAAGATTCATCTCCATGCAGCATCCCATTCATCTCCCAGCATCCTAACATATGTTTTTCTTAGAATTTATGAAAAATAGACTAAGTCCGAGATGCCTTCAAGTAGGGATGCTGTATTAAGATGGGAGATGTAGAAGATCAAGATTCATCTCCATGCAGCATCCCATTCATCTCCCAGCATCCTAACATATGTTTTTCTTAGAATTTATGAAAAATCGACTAAGTCCGAGATGCCTTCAAGTAGGGATGCTGTATTAAGATGGGAGATGTAAAAGATCAAGATTCATCTCCATGCAGCATCTTATTAATCTCCCAGCATCCAAACATATGTTTTTCTTAGAATTTATGAAAAATCAACTTAGTCCGAGATGCCTTTAAGTTGGGATGCTGTATTAAGATGGGAGATGAAGAAGATCAAGATTCATCTCCATGCAGCATCCCATTCATCTCGCAGCATCCTAACATATGAATTTCTATGAATTTATGAAAAATCGACTAAGTCCGAGAAGCCTTTAAGTAGGGATGCTGTATTAAGATGGGAGATGAAGAAGATCAAGATTCATCTCCATGCAGCATCCCATTCATCTCGCAGCATCCTAACATATGTTTTTCTTAGAATTTATGAAAAATCGACTAAGTCCGAGATGCATTTAAGTAGGGATGCTGTATTAAGATGGGAGATGAAGTAGATCAAGATTCACCTCCATGCAGCATCCCATTCATCTCGCAGCATCCTAACATATGAATTTCTATGAATTTATGAAAAATCGACTAAGTCCGAGATGCCTTTAAGTAGGGATGCTGTATTGAGATGGGAGATGTAGGAGATCCAGATTCATCTCCATGCAGCATCCCATTCATCTCCCAGCATCCTAACATATGAATTTCTTAGAATTTATGAAAAATCGACTAAGTCCGAGATGCCTTTAAGTAGGGATGCTGTATTAAGATGGGAGATGAAGAAGATCAAGATTCATCTCCATGCAGCATCCCATTCATCTCCCAGCATCCTAACATATGAATTTCTTAGAATTTATGAAAAATCGACTAAGTCCGAGATGGCTTTAAGTAGTAATGCTGTATTAAGATGGGAGATGTAGGAGATCAAGATGCATCTCCATGCAGCATCCCATTCATCTCCCAGCATCCTAACATATGAATTTCTATGAATTTATGAAAAATCGACTAAGTCCGAGATGCCTTTAAGTAGGGATGCTGTATTGAGATGGGAGATGTAGGAGCTCAAGATTCATCTCCATGCAGCATCCCATTCATCTCCCAGCATCCTAACATATGAATTTCTTAGAATTTATGAAAAATCGACTAAGTCCGAGATGCCTTCCTGTTTCACTCTAGGCACTTTGCCTAGGTCAAGCTTCTTGAAGGGGCCAAAACCCAAAATAAAGGTCTTGAGGAATTGGAATTTCCTCCCCTGTCTACACTACACTAACCCGATTTTTCCGGGTCCTCACCGCCATACAACTTTGCCTAGGTCACTTGTACTCTTGACTTAGGCCATCTGACTTGGTCCGTGTTTCTTGCTAGGGTTCACCTAGGTAGTTTGCCTTGCTTGGTGTGGTAACATTTGAGTGTAGTTCTGACATCCCGATTTTGGGACTTAGCCGATTTTTCGTAAAATACCATATGACCCATCAGGGTCCTTTCCTTCATATAAGTTTGCCTTGCTTGATGTGGTAACTTTTTAGTGTAGTTCTGACATCCCGATTTTGGGACTTAGCCGATTTTTCGTAAAATACCATATGACCCATCAGGGTCCTTCCCTTCATATAAGTTTGCCTTGCTTGGTGTGGTAACATTTGAGTGTAGTTCTGACATCCCGATTTTGGGACTTAGCCGATTTTTCGTAAAATACCATATGACCCATCAGGGTCCTTTCCTTCATATAAGTTTGCCTTGCTTGATGTGGTAACTTTTTAGTGTAGTTCTGACATCCCGATTTTGGGACTTAGCCGATTTTTCGTAAAATACCATATGACCCATCAGGGTCCTTTCCTTCATATAAGTTTGCCTTGCTTGATGTGGTAACTTTTTAGTGTAGTTATGACATCCCAATTTTGGGACTTAGCCGATTTTTCGCATATTTCCATATGACCCGAAGGGTCCCTTTCTTCATACAAGCTTGCCTAGGGCAATCGGTCAAAACTTGTCTTACTATTCGATTGGTCTTCGCACTTGCACTCTAGGCACTTTGCCTAGGTCAAGCTTCTTGAAGGGGCCAAAACCCAAAATAAAGGTCTTGAGGAATTGGAATTTCCTCCCCTGTCTACACTACACTAACCCGATTTTTCCGGGTCCTCACCGCCATACAACTTTGCCTAGGTCACTTGTACTCTTGACTTAGGCCATCTGACTTGGTCCGTGTTTCTTGCTAGGGTTCACCTAGGTAGTTTGCCTTGCTTGGTGTGGTAACATTTGAGTGTAGTTCTGACATCCCGATTTTGGGACTTAGCCGATTTTTCGTAAAATACCATATGACCCATCAGGGTCCTTTCCTTCATATAAGTTTGCCTTGCTTGGTGTGGTAACATTTGAGTGTAGTTCTGACATCCCGATTTTGGGACTTAGCCGATTTTTCGTAAAATACCATATGACCCATCAGGGTCCTTCCCTTCATATAAGTTTGCCTTGCTTGGTGTGGTAACATTTGAGTGTAGTTCTGACATCCCGATTTTGGGACTTAGCCGATTTTTCGTAAAATACCATATGACCCATCAGGGTCCTTTCCTTCATATAAGTTTGCCTTGCTTGATGTGGTAACTTTTTAGTGTAGTTCTGACATCCCGATTTTGGGACTTAGCCGATTTTTCGTAAAATACCATATGACCCATCAGGGTCCTTTCCTTCATATAAGTTTGCCTTGCTTGGTGTGGTAACATTTGAGTGTAGTTCTGACATCCCAATTTTGGGACTTAGCCGATTTTTCGTAAAATACCATATGACCCATCAGGGTCCTTTCCTTCATATAAGTTTGCCTTGCTTGATGTGGTAACTTTTTAGTGTAGTTATGACATCCCAATTTTGGGACTTAGCCGATTTTTCGTAAAATACCATATGACCCATCAGGGTCCTTTCCTTCATATAAGTTTGCCTTGCTTGATGTGGTAACTTTTTAGTGTAGTTATGACATCCCAATTTTGGGACTTAGCCGATTTTTCGTAAAATACCATATGACCCATCAGGGTCCTTTCCTTCATATAAGTTTGCCTTGCTTGATGTGGTAACTTTTTAGTGTAGTTATGACATCCCAATTTTGGGACTTAGCCGATTTTTCGTAAAATACCATATGACCCATCAGGGTCCTTTCCTTCATATAAGTTTGCCTTGCTTGATGTGGTAACTTTTTAGTGTAGTTCTGACATCCCAATTTTGGGACTTAGCCGATTTTTCGCATATTTCCATTTGACCCATCAGGGTCCTTTCCTTCATATAAGTTTGCCTTGCTTGATGTGGTAACATTTGAGTGTAGTTCTGACATCCCAATTTTGGGACTTAGCCGATTTTTCGTAAAATACCATATGACCCATCAGGGTCCTTCCCTTCATATAAGTTTGCCTTGCTTGGTGTGGTAACATTTGAGTGTAGTTCTGACATCCCGATTTTGGGACTTAGCCGATTTTTCGTAAAATACCATATGACCCATCAGGGTCCTTCCCTTCATATAAGTTTGCCTTGCTTGGTGTGGTAACATTTGAGTGTAGTTCTGACATCCCGATTTTGGGACTTAGCCGATTTTTCGTAAAATACCATATGACCCATCAGGGTCCTTTCCTTCATATAAGTTTGCCTTGCTTGATGTGGTAACTTTTTAGTGTAGTTCTGACATCCCGATTTTGGGACTTAGCCGATTTTTCGATCAATACCATATGACCCATCAGGGTCTTTTCCTTCATATAACTTTGCCTTGCTTGGTGTGGTAACATTTGAGTGTAGTTCTGACATCCCAATTTTGGGACTTAGCCGATTTTTCGTAAAATACCATATGACCCATCAGGGTCCTTTCCTTCATATAAGTTTGCCTTGCTTGATGTGGTAACTTTTTAGTGTAGTTCTGACATCCCAATTTTGGGACTTAGCCGATTTTTCGTAAAATACCATATGACCCATCAGGGTCCTTTCCTTCATATAAGTTTGCCTTGCTTGATGTGGTAACTTTTTAGTGTAGTTATGACATCCCAATTTTGGGACTTAGCCGATTTTTCGTAAAATACCATATGACCCATCAGGGTCCTTTCCTTCATATAAGTTTGCCTTGCTTGATGTGGTAACTTTTAAGTGTAGTTCTGACATCCCAATTTTGGGACTTAGCCGATTTTTCGCATATTTCCATTTGACCCATCAGGGTCCTTTCCTTCATATAAGTTTGCCTTGCTTGATGTGGTAACATTTGAGTGTAGTTCTGACATCCCAATTTTGGGACTTAGCCGATTTTTCGTAAAATACCATATGACCCATCAGGGTCCTTTCCTTCATATAAGTTTGCCTTGCTTGATGTGGTAACATTTGAGTGTAGTTCTGACATCCCAATTTTGGGACTTAGCCGATTTTTCGATCAATACCATATGACCCATCAGGGTCTTTTCCTTCATATAACTTTGCCTTGCTTGATGTGGTAACTTTTTAGTGTAGTTATGACATCCCAATTTTGGGACTTAGCCGATTTTTCGCATATTTCCATTTGACCCATCAGGGTCCTTTCCTTCATATAAGTTTGCCTTGCTTGATGTGGTTACTTTTTAGTGTAGTTATGACATCCCAATTTTGGGACTTAGCCGATTTTTCGCATATTTCCATTTGACCCATCAGGGTACTTTTCTTCATATAAGTTTCCCAAGACTTAGTGCTTTTTACCTTTGGACACCAATATCACCCTTACGGGTATCTTTGATCTTCGCACCTTGTATTGACCAAATGTAGGTCTTGCTATGCCAAACTTATAATTGTTCCACACCAAGTCTCTATCTTGAACCATTAAGGCTCTAACTTGTACCAATTGCTTGGTACTCTTGGTCCGTGTTTCATCGCGTACTGACTTCCTGACTTGGTGCTTTTTACCTTTGGACACCAATATCACCCTTACGGGTTTCTTTGATCTTCTCACTTTGTATTGACCAAATGTAGGTCTTGCCATGCCAAACATATAATTGTTCTACACCAAGTCTCTATCTCGTACCGCCAGCTCGGTACATTCGATCAACCTGCCCTTAAGGCACCCGGGACTTAGCCATTTTTTCACATTTTTCATGATTTTGAGGCAACTTTTCTCGACTTTGTCACCTTATATCACCAAGATCCTTTCCCTTTAGCGCTTCACTCTGTTCGTATGATATTTAGCGCTGACTATCACCTTTCTATCGCTGACCTCAACTTCTTATTCGGTGCCATAGAGCCAGAGATATTTGGTGTATGCTGTTATAAGGGAAGTTTGTCACTTTTTCAAAGGCCCACTTTGGGACGCCCATATCTCACCTTCACGTATCTTCGATCTTCTTGTCGTCTATGGACGAAACTTAGGTCTTGTATTGGCCAACTTATAAATGTTCTACGGCCAAGCCGTATCTCTTACCGCCAGCCCGGTATTCATGGACTTAGTCGGATTTTCGCCTCTCGTGGTAACAATTTCTGACTTTGACTCACAATAACACCCGAACGGTCACATGCTAGCGCTTTGCTTGGTAGGAATTATAGTTAGCGCTACCTTTTCTCTTTCCATCGATACCTTGTTCGTTCCATTCCATGCCATACAGCCGAAGTTATGATGTTTCCCGTTTTCCATATCATGTGGAGCTTATGCTCTGGGAAAACCATCTAACACCTGTACCACCCTTTTGGGTACCACCGATCTCGTCACTATGTTCGGGCCAAATATAGGTTATAACATGCCCAACATATAATTGTTCTACACCAAGTCTCTATCTCTTACCGCCTGCTCGGTATTTTACTCGTAAGTCCAAATTTCACAACTTGTACTTTTTGGCCCAATGTACTCGAGTTTCAATTTTGGTAACATTTTTCGACTTTGACACTTAATAACTTCCAAGTCATGCTAGTTAGCGCTTTGCTTTCTTCTAGTCGTATCTAGCGCTGGGTGTTACCTTTCCAAAACATATCCTAGCTTAACAATCCATGCCATACAGCCGGAGCTATACGGTGCACAAGTCAAATCCATTTTAGCCATGTTTCATTTTTGCCAATTTTTGACCACTCGTATCACCCTTCCAGAGTGGTCCGATCTTCTCGCTGTCTATGGACGACTTTTAGGTCTCGTAGAGGCAAACTTATAAGTATTCTACGTCAACCCGCTATCTCTTACCGCCTGCTCGGTATTCTTGGTCTTGTGTGATTTTTGGCCATTTTGGTATTATTTTTCGACTTTGTCGCTTAATAACTCAGTTTTACTCAACACTTAGCGCTTCGGTTGTTTGGGATTATAGTTAGCGCTCGGTTCGACCTTTCCAACACTGATCTAAGCTTGTCGATCCGTTCCATACAGCCTGAGTTATTCGCGATACCGTGTTTAAACCCATTTCTCAAGTCTCGTTTTGGTCCAACTTTGAACCAGCCATATCACCCTGATGGGTACCTCCGATCTTCTCGCTCTATATTGGCCAAAGTTAGGTCTTGTGGTAACGTACTTATGATTGTTCTACGCCGTGTTCGTAGCTCTTATCGTTCGCCCGCTATTTTCGATCATAAGGTGAATTTTCGCCTCTAAACCACCATTTTTCACCTTTGCCCTCTAATATGACCGACTTGCTCAACACCTAGCGCTTCGCTTGGTAGGACACATAGCTAGCGCTCGTCAAGACCTTTCCAACGCATATCCAAGCTTTCCGATCCGAGCCATACAGCCTGAGCTATAGGCGATACCGTTTTTCCCATTTTCTTGGTCACATGCACTTTAGGGTACCCCTTTTTGCCTTTGACCCTTAATACCTCCTCCGGGTCACTAGTAGGCGCTCAGCTTGGTAGGAAACATAGCTAGAGCAGGCCTTCACCTTTCCAAAACTGCCTCAAGTGTACCGATCCGACATCTAGAACCAAAGTTATGGTCATTCCTATCATGCTCTACTTTCATGGTCAACCTCCACCAAGCACACCTAGGTTGGACCAACTTTCACCAACTCATCTCGAACCCCAAATTTGCTTCGACCTACTAGGTTTCCCTAGTAAAGTGGTCAAAACATCCATTACAACACGACTGGTCTTTCTGGTGGTCGACCTAGGCGACTTTGTTCGACGACCACCACCCCATGGAACTAAAAGACGTCCCTTGATACGGACCACCGATACATTTTCCGGCCTGTCTAAACTACACTCATCGAAATTTTTTTGGGTCCCCACCGTCATACAAGTTTGCCTAGGTCAAGTTTTTCTTCCGGATCGGCCGCGGACCTCACTTTTCATTATCTAGGGAGGCCATAGGGCCCCAAAAGGGGTTTTTTAAAATTTTCGACACTTTCGACTTTGGTCGGATTTTTTCCGATTTTGGTCCGACCTAGGGACTTGGTGGTCCAAGGAGCCTCGGGACCAAACTTTTTTCTCAGGGGTCCCTACCTCCATACAACTTTGCCTAGGTCAATTTTTTGTTCCAAATCGACCGCGGATTTCACTTTTCAATATCTGGGGCTCGTGTAGAGTCCGAATATGAGGTTTTCTCATTTTTCGACATTTTCGACTTTTTTCGACTTTTTTCGGGTTTTTCGACCTAGGGGTCCGCCGAACAAATTTTGGGTCAAAAATTTTTATTGAACTAGTCGAAAGTACGCAAAAAGATAAGACTTTTTGCCGAAGACACCATGCCCCGGAACCGACTCCTTCCCCTTCAAAATTGGGGACAAACGTGATTTTTGAAACTTTTCCTTAGGGAGCCCAAGACTTAGAAAATTTTCAAATTCTCGATTTTTCGATTGCGAGCTAGCGCTTTGCGGTCTTCGGCAATGTTGTAGATCTCGACGAGATAAGACTTTTTGGTCAAGGGACATTTTGCCCTCCGACCCCTCCTTCCCCCCGCAAATCGCCCCCCAAAGTGCAATTTTTGCATTTTCACCTCTTTGCACGCACTGTTCGGCCCAAATGGCCACTTTCTATGGGTCTGAGCGCTTTGCGGTCTTCGGCAAACTTTTAGAGCGTACCAAGCCCTAATTATAATTCTTCTACACCACCTTCGTACCTCTTCATCCCTGGCCGCTATTCGCGTACCAAGGTAATTTTTGTTCATTTTGTCAACATTTTTCATCTTTGACTGCTTATATCGGCCTTGCCATGAACCGATAGCGCTTCGCTGTGTTCTAACGTAAGTTAGTACTGCTCAATACCTTTCCAAATCATGTCTTAGATTGTCATTTGCTTGCATACAGCCGGAGCTATGAGCGATACCGTAAAAAGTACCGAAACTTGGAAAAATCCTTTGATCGCCCATATCCCCCCTTTGGGGGCCAGATATCGAAAAAAGTTCTGATTCAAAAAGTTGCGCATTAACGTGTTCTAGTTATGCCTAGAACATTTCACTTCGCTAGCTGGCCTGCAACTTAGCCGTAATTGGGATTTTAGGGTGTTCTTGGAGGGCCCATTTCCTGCGACTTGGTATCTTTTGGGCCCAATGTTTCTCTAATATCTCCACGAGTTTTCCAGATAGCCTTTTCAAACTTTCAGGGTGCCTAGAACACCTCAAGACCTTTCAAACGCTATGCCGTTTGCCTCGCTCGGACATCTACAGCCAAAGTTATTCGAGGTACACGGTACCTTACCCTGTTTTCTCAGTACTTGGTCGAAAATTTCGATCAGCCATATGACCAACTTGGACAACCCTGAGCGGGTTGGCCCCATATAACTAAACTTTCGTCTCGTGGAGGCAAACTTATAAATATTCCACGTCAACTCGCTATCTCGTACCGCCTTGACGGTATACTTGGTCCAAGGGCCATTTCCAGCGACTTGGTCGCAATTTCGCTCTAAGTTTCGCTAATACCTTCGTCCGTGGACATGGTGATTTTTTGTTCGTATTTTTCCTTGATAGTCCCACTCAAGACTATTCCATACCAGAGCCAAGCGTCCCGCTAAGTGCCATACAGCCTGAGCAGTAATTCATGAAAGGTACCTCTACCAGTTTTTGCCATACTTGGGTACAAACTTTGGATCGCCCATATCTCCACTTTGGAGGCCAGCTAGCACCTTGGCCTCATATACTTTTTTGTTGGTCATACCATGCACCAAATATAATTGTTCTACGCCAACTTGCTATCTCTTCTCCAACTTGCCGTTATTCTTGGTCCAATTCCCATTTCATTCGTTTTTGGACCCATTTTGCTATATGTTTCACTAATAGCTTCGGCCAAGGACAAGCTGATATTCTGTTTGTATTTTTGCTTGATAGTCCCACTCAAGACCATTCCAAAACACACCGCAACTTGTCGCTCGGTGGCAAACTGACCGAGTTATAATTCATGAAAGATACCTCAACTTGGTACACCATGTGGTCGGCCCAAACCATATACCGACCAAACGACCGACTTGGAGCACCCTGACCGGGTTGGCCCCATATAATGAAAGTTGCGTCTCTACACGCCCAACTTATGAATATTCTACGCCAAGTCGCTATCTCTTACCGGTAAGCCGGTATTCACCTTCCAAGGGGGATTTTGGTCAAGTGCCATTTCCTGCGACTTGGTCCCCGAATACGACCATCATCACCTAATATCTCCGTGGTCTTTCAACTCAGCCTCATGAAACTTTCAGGGTAGATAGGTCTCCCCGAGACCTTTCCAACGGTGAGCCGTTTGCCTCGCTCGGCCATATACAGCCGAAGTTATTAATGGTACTTGGTACCTTACCCTGTTTTTTCCATACTTGTTCGTACTTGGGTACAAACTTTGGATCGCCCATATCTCCACTTTGGAGGCCAGCTAGCACCTTGGCCCCATATACTTTTTTGTTGGTCATGCCATGCACCAAATATAGTTGTTCTACGCCAACTTGCTATCTCTTCTCCAACTTGCCGTTATTCTTGGTCCAATTCCCATTTCATTCGTTTTTGGACCCATTTTGCTATATGTTTCACTAATAGCTTCGGCCATGGACAAGCTGATTTTCGATTGGTATTTTTCCTTGATAGTCCCACTCAAGACCATTCCAAAACACACCGCAGCTTGTCGCTCGGTGGCAAACTGACCAAGTTATAATTCATGAAAGGTACCTCAACTTGGCACACCACGTGGTCGGCCCAAACCATAAACCAACCAAACGACCGACTTGGAGCACCCTGACCGGGTTGGCCTCATATAATAAAAGTTGCGTCTCTACACGCCCAACTTATGAATATTCTACGCCAAGTCGCTATCTCTTACCGGTAAGCCGGTATTCACCTTCCAAGGGTGATTTTGGTCAAGCGCCATTTCCTGCGACTTGGTCCCCGAATTGGACCATCATCACCTAATATCTCCGTGGTCTTTCAACTCAGCCTCATGAAACTTTCAGGGTAGATAGGTCTCCCCAAGACCTTTCCAACGGTGAGCCGTTTGCCTCGCTCGGCCATCTACAGCCGAAGTTATTAATGGTACTTGGTACCTTACCCTGTTTTTTCCATACTTGTTCGTTCTTGGGTACAAACTTTGGATCGCCCATATCTCCACTTTGGAGGCCAGCCAGCACCTTGGCCCCATATACTTTTTTGTTGGTGATACCATGCACCAAATATAATTGTTCTACGCAAGCTTGCTATCTCTTCTCCAACTTGCGGTTATTTTTGACTCAAGTCCCATTTCCATAGTTTTTGGTACCAATTTGCTCTATGTTTCGCTAATAGCTTCGCCCAAGGACTTTGTGATTTTTTGTTCGCATTTTTCCTAAATAGTCCCACTCAAGACTATTCCAAATCACACCTTAGCTTGTCGCTCAGTGCCATACAGTTAGAGTTTTAATTCATGAAAGGTACATCACCTTGGTACACCACGTGGTCGGTCCAAACCATCAACCAACCATATGACCGACTTCGAGTCGAGCTAGCGGCTAGGCTCAATATAATGAAATGCGTGTCTTGATGCGGGCTACTGACGGTCTGAACAATGTAGCTCGCTAGCTCGTCTCTAAACTTGTGTTTTGGTCGAATATTGGGTGTTCATGTACCACTTCGGGTAACATGGACTTTGGTGCAACTTTACCACTTGTGCACTTAATAACTTCCCGGTCATTCAAGTCTTTGCCTTCATACTTTCAGGGTAGTTAGGTTTCGTCGAGACCTTTCCATACATATGCCAAACTCATCGATCGGACATCTATAGCCCGAGTTATTCGCGGTACACCGTACCTTACCCTGTTTTTTCCTCAATTGGGTACAAACCTTGGAACACCCATATCGCCCCTTTAGAGACTAGCTGGCACGTTGGCCTCATATAATGATAAGTGCACCTCAACTAGGGCTACTGACGGTCAGAACATTTCAACTTGCTAGCTCGGGCCCACACTTGTGTTTTTCTCGAATATATGGTTCAAGTGTGCCACTTTGGGCACTTTTGGACATTTTGTCCCCACACAACTTTCTTGCCTTGGTAGATAGGGTCTTGTGATCTTGGGCAAAAAGATGCACCAAGATAAAGTCTAACTTTCGTTCTTGTACCGCAAAGCGCTATCTCAAACACCCGAGGAGATAGAAAGTGATTATGTTCGGTATATCGGTCTTCCATGGCCTACTATGGTAAACCCCTGCAGGTATGCAACCGAAGGTGCTTGGTACATGTATTTGGTGCAATATCGGTGCAAAGTAGGTGTTTCCTTGATCGGGCTATAACTTTCTTGGTTGATGTTGGATTGCTTTGCGGTCTTCGGGGGATAGTTAGGGAACATGTTGGCCAACATTTCCTTATTCCTCAGCCTGGCCGTACCTCTTACCGTCTAGGCGGTATACATGCTCTAAGTTGGAACTTGTGTTCCTTTGGGTAACTTCTCTGACTTTGACGCTTAATAACTTTCGTTCATATGCAGTCTAAGCTCTGCAACTCTCAGGAAAGCTAGTACTACTCATTTCCTTTCCATATCAGTCTTTGGCTTGTCGATCCGATGTCTACAGCCTTACTTATTCACGTTCCCTGTGAAGGTAGGTTTTTGCCCATTTTCCAGTTCATGTGGTAACATTCCCAGACTTTGCCGGCTTTCTCTTCATGTGGTAACTTGCTTGCTCATGTGGTAACTTGGAAGTGTATTTCTGACAGACCCAATCTGGGACTTAGCCGATTTTTCTCTGCATATTATATGGATCCATCACTAGGCCATCTTGCTTGCTCATGTGGTAACTTGGAAGTGTATTTCTGACAGACCCAATCTGGGACTTAGCCGATTTTTCTCTTCATATCATATGGATCCATCACTAGGCCATCTTGCTTGCTTGTGTGGTAACTTGATAGTGTATGTCTGACAGACCCAATCTGGGACTTAGCCGATTTTTCTCTTCATATCATATGGATCCATCACTAGGCCATCTTGCTTGCTTGTGTGGTAACTTGGAAGTGTATTTCTGACAGACCCAATCTGGGACTTAGCCGATTTTTCTCTTCATATTATATGGATCCTGGACTTAGCCGATTTTTCTCTTCATATCATATGGATCCATCACTAGGCCATCTTGCTTGCTTGTGTGGTAACTTGGAAGTGTATTTCTGACAGACCCAATCTGGGACTTAGCCGATTTTTCTCTTCATATCATATGGATCCATCACTAGGCCATCTTGCTTGCTTGTGTGGTAACTTGGAAGTGTATTTCTGACAGACCCAATCTGGGACTTAGCCGATTTTTCTCTTCATATTATATGGATCCTGGACTTAGCCGATTTTTCTCTTCATATCATATGGATCCATCACTAGGCCATCTTGCTTGCTTGTGTGGTAACTTGGAAGTGTATTTCTGACAGACCCAATCTGGGACTTAGCCGATTTTTCTCTTCATATCATATGGATCCATCACTAGGCCATCTTGCTTGCTTGTGTGGTAACTTGGAAGTGTATTTCTGACAGACCCAATCTGGGACTTAGCCGATTTTTCTCTTCATATTATATGGATCCTGGACTTAGCCGATTTTTCTCTTCATATCATATGGATCCATCACTAGGCCATCTTGCTTGCTTGTGTGGTAACTTGGAAGTGTATTTCTGACAGACCCAATCTGGGACTTAGCCGATTTTTCTCTTCATATCATATGGATCCATCACTAGGCCATCTTGCTTGCTTGTGTGGTAACTTGGAAGTGTATTTCTGACAGACCCAATCTGGGACTTAGCCGATTTTTCTCTTCATATTATATGGATCCTGGACTTAGCCGATTTTTCTCTTCATATCATATGGATCCATCACTAGGCCATCTTGCTTGCTTATGTGGTAACTTGGAAGTGTATTTCTGACAGACCCAATCTGGGACTTAGCCGATTTTTCTCTTCATATTATATGGATCCTGGACTTAGCCGATTTTTCTCTTCATATCATATGGATCCATCACTAGGCCATCTTGCTTGCTTGTGTGGTAACTTGGAAGTGTATTTCTGACAGACCCAATCTGGGACTTAGCCGATTTTTTTCTTCATATCATATGGATCCATCACTAGGCCATCTTGCTTGCTTGTGTGGTAACTTGGAAGTGTATTTCTGACAGACCCAATCTGGGACTTAGCCGATTTTTCTCTTCATATCATATGGATCCATCACTAGGCCATCTTGCTTGCTTGTGTGGTAACTTGGAAGTGTATTTCTGACAGACCCAATCTGGGACTTAGCCGATTTTTCTCTTCATGTTATATGGATCCTGGACTTAGCCGATTATTAGGTTATTATATATGGATCCTGGACTTAGCCGATTTTTCTCTTCATATAATATGGATCCTGGACTTAGCCGATTATTAGGTTATCATATATGGATCCTGGACTTAGCCGATTTTTCTCTTCATATAATATGGATCCGGGACTTAGCCGATTTTTCCCTTCATATAATATGGATCCGGGACTTAGCCGATTTTTCCCTTCATATAATATGGATCCGGGACTTAGCCGATTATTCTGTTCATATAATATGGATCCGGGACTTAGCCAATTTTTCTCTTCATGTGGTAACGTATGCCAATCGCTCACAAGTCATGGGATAAGGGTACTTGTGTTCTTCCATCTTCTAAGTCCCGCACGGGGACATCGTGATCGCCCCAAGTCCGGAATAGCGCCAAGTCAAGCCCCACGGTGGCCGTGCAGGACCTGTTAGCGGCGGCCCCACTGACAGCACTAATCCGGACTTAGAAATTATATCTTTCTAATCGAACACCACACACGCAACACCACCATACCACCATCTCCTTGCAAGTACCTAAGTACCCGCAACTCCATGGTGAAGGCAATGTCACTCCATCACCAACCTCTTTGCATTGCAAGCACTTGCGTACCTACAACACTCCGAAGAAGGCAACGGCGCGCGATGCTCGACTCCACACACCTCACCACACCACACCACCGATGGCCAGCCAGCCAGCCAGCCCAGCTAAGGGCTAACCCACCAACCAACCACCAATGGCCTAGGCCAGCCGGATCCCACCTTCAAGTCCAAGCACAGCCAAGTGCAAGTACCGCCAAGTGTTCACCAACCAACCATCACACCAGGTCAGCCGGCCAGTACCCACCTTCAAGTGCCATTACCCTCGGGTGCAAGCCCAATCAAGTGTTAACCAACCAACCCGGCCAAGGCAGCCAACAGGCCGGCACCCTACAGCACCGACCCGCCATCACCACCTCAACCGTTGACCATGCAAGTGGCCTCGGACAACAGGTGACACCCGAAGTACATCCGAAGAACGTATATCAAGTGTTTGCTCACCAAGTCCTCAACCAACCCCAAGTACCCGGAGGTACCCAGAGTGTTGGATCCGCCAACCCGTCCCGGCACTCCAAGTCCTTGCGAACCCAAAGTGTTTGCCCGGTAGGGCCATTGTATCACAACGCTTGCGACCATGCAAGTGGCCTCGAACAAGGTGACAGGGGTATCTTCACCAAGTTCTCAACCAACCCCAAGTACCCGGAGGTACCCAGAGTGTTGGGTCCGCCAACCACTACCAGCACTCCAAGTCCTCGCGAACATAAAGTGTTTGCCCGGTAGGGCCATTAGACCACAACGCTTGCTAACCATGCAAGTGGTCTCGGACAACAGGTGACACCCGAAGTACATCCGGAGA
>NW_026689747.1:0-10000 GCF_943734765.1 Anopheles ziemanni | reverse complement strand
CCTCACGGTACTTGTTTACTATCGGTCTCATGGTTGTATTTAGCTTTAGAAGGAGTTTACCTCCCACTTAGTGCTGCACTATCAAGCAACACGACTCCATGGCACGCTCGGTCCATCATCCAACGGGCGCTGTTCTACGGGCCTATCACCCTCTATGGGTTCTGAGCCACATTCAAGTTGGACTTGAAAAGCGCTAAGATGACGGATAGTGAGACGCACCAGTACACGGAATCGGATAGACGGACAGGCCGCCACCCCTACGTGCTGAGCTTCTCCCGTTTCGCTCGCAGCTACTCAGGGAATCCCGGTTGGTTTCTTTTCCTCCCCTTATTAATATGCTTAAATTCAGGGGGTTGTCACACATGAACTGAGGCTTATGTACCTTGCGGTTGTTATCGTCACATCTGGCTTGCGACTACTTTGTTTCAATGTCCAATATG
This sequence comes from Anopheles ziemanni, assembly GCF_943734765.1. Taxonomy (NCBI): domain Eukaryota; kingdom Metazoa; phylum Arthropoda; class Insecta; order Diptera; family Culicidae; genus Anopheles; species Anopheles ziemanni. The sequence continues at coordinate 9,560 of NW_026689747.1, read as the reverse complement.
TACCGTTGGACTCGGTTAACGGGCTGTTAGCCCGCGTGTGGTTTAACTCACTGATACCTTCCATTGCCCATACGCTAGTTTGTTTGTGTTCCTTTGGTCAACTTCCATACTTGAATCATTTGTGCTACCGCTGCTGCTTCGACGCTACTTTGACATCTTCGCTTCTATTTAAATAAATAAATAAGCTGAAGCTAGACATCAGTAAACACCACCACAGACACCACAAGCACGCCTTCTCCTCGTACTTCCGCCTCACGCGGGAACACGGACGCTCTAAATACTTCGAATTCCAATGCCAGTATATTGTAAACCACGGGTTCTTTAATGCTAGCGGGTCGTCGCGACCCTAGTTAACATCATGGTGCACGTCTCGTGACGGGTGTCACGGCGTAGTTAAATGTATGCGATACATTTCTCAAATATAAGCGCTCAGTCATCTGTACATCATGGTAGGTTCCCACGACGTGCAATATGCGTTCAACTTATCAATGTTCATGTGTCCTGCAGTTCACATTATGACGCGCAGTTAGCTGCGGTCTTCATCGATCCATGAGCCGAGTGATCCACTGCCGAGGGTGACTAACTTGCGTAAGCCGCCGCTGTGCGCGTATACCCGTTCCCCGTAGGGAGGAGCAAGCCGCCGCTTAGAGACGAAACATAAAGTGTCCTCATTCCACATAGGGCAAGCTGGATGAATCCATTTTACCCAGGACGGCCGAAGCGGCGTGGACCAGGGGAGAACTGAACTTTATGCTTCACACCACAGTAAGTCTTCGTGTCCTCTTCCACATAGGGCAAGCTAGAACTAACTATCTTACCCAGGACTGCCGAAGCAGCGTGGACCAGGGGAGGAACACACTTTTCATGGAAACGTAAGGCATCCATGACTGCCATAACGTAAGCCGCCGCTGTGCGCGTATACCCGTTCCCCGTAGGGAGGAGCAAGCCGCCGCTTAGAGACGAAACATAAAGTGTCCTCATTCCACATAGGGCAAGCTGGATGAATCCATTTTACCCAGGACGGCCGAAGCGGCGTGGACCAGGGGAGAACTGAACTTTATGCTTCACACCACAGTAAGTCTTCGTGTCCTCTTCCACATAGGGCAAGCTAGAACTAACTATCTTACCCAGGACTGCCGAAGCAGCGTGGACCAGGGGAGGAACACACTTTTCATAGAAACGTAAGGCATCCATGACTGCCATAGTGCGTAAGCCGCCGCTGTGCGCGTAAACCCGTTCCCCGTAGGGAGGAGTCAAGCCGCCGCTTAGAGACGAAGTATTAAGTGTCCTCTTCCACATAGGGCAAGCTAGAATGAACTATCTTACCCAGGACCGCCGAAGCAGCGTGGACCAGGGGAGAACTGAACTTTATACTTCACACCACAGTATTGAGTAATGTGCCCTCTTCCACATAGGGCAAGCTGGAATGTTCCATTTTACCCAGGACGGCCGAAGCGGCGTGGACCAGTGGAGGACTACACAATCATGAGGTTTGATATCGACTTGTGTGTTTCAATAGGATACCGATGGTATGGTTTGAACCGATTTGATTTAGCCATTCTGAAGTCATCACTTGGTTGAAGCGCTGAACTAGGGAGGCATCGTTTACATATATATTGGTTTTCGCATGCTCTACTAGGTTAATGTCATGAGGTTGGCTATCGAGCATGCCCAAGTGATGACTTGATTGTGTGCTTGCTTGAATTCTTCACATTTCATACCATCGGTTAGTTGTCGAATCATTCCTCGATCATAACCTTCGTTCTTGGTTCATGTATGCTCTCTTCCACATAGGGCAAGCTAGAATTAACTATCTTACCCAGGACCGCCGAAGCAGCGTGGACCAGGGGAGAACTATACTTTGTCTTGTATGCCCTCTTCCACATAGGGCAAGCTAGAACTAACTATCTTACCCAGGACCGCCGAAGCAGCGTGGACCAGTGGAGGACTATACTTTGTTCATAACACCACAGTATTGAGTAATGTGCCCTCTTCCACATAGGGCAAGCTAGAATGAACTATCTTACCCAGGACCGCCGGAGCAGTGTGGACCAGTGGAGGACTACACAATCATGAGGTTTGATATCGACTTGTGTGTTTCAATAGGGTACCGATGGTATGTTTTGAACCGATTTGATTTAGCCATTCTGAAGTCATCACTTGGTTGAAGCGCTGAACTAGGGAGGGGCATCGTTTACATATATATTGGTTTTCGCATGCTCTACTAGGTAAATGTCATAGGGTTGGCTATCGAGCATGCCCAAGTGATGACTTGATTGTGTGCTTGCTTGAATTCTTCACATTTCATACCATCGGTTAGTTGTCGAATCATTCCTCGATCATAACCTTCGTTCTTGGTTCATATATGCCCTCTTCCACATAGGGCAAGCTAGAATTAACTATCTTACCCAGGACCGCCGAAGCAGCGTGGACCAGGGGAGAACTATACTTTGTCTTGTATGCCCTCTTCCACATAGGGCAAGCTAGAACTAACTATCTTACCCAGGACCGCCGAAGCAGCGTGGACCAGTGGAGGACTATACTTTGTTCATTACACCACAGTATTAAGTATGGTGTCCTCTTCCACATAGGGCAAGCTAGAACTAACTATCTTACCCAGGACCGCCGAAGCAGTGTGGACCAGGGGAGGACTATACTTTATACTTCACACACTAGCCATACTGAAGTCATCACTTGGTTGAAGCGCTGAACTACGGCGGGGTAATCGTTTACAGGTTATAATCATATAGCTGCATGCTCATTAGTAGATAATGGAATATTGTATGGCAATATGAGCATGCCCAAGTGATGACTTTGTTTCAAGCTCAACAGGTAGGGTATTGAGTCCTCTTCCACATAGGGCAAGCTAGAATGAACTATCTTACCCAGGACCGCCGGAGCAGCGTGGACCAGTGGAGGACTATACCTTGTCCATTACACCACAGTATTAAGTATTGTGTCCTCTTCCACATAGGGCAAGCTAGAATTAACTATCTTACCCAGGACCGCCGAAGCAGCGTGGACCAGATGAGGACTATACTTTATACTTCACACCACAGTTTTGAGTACGCCTTGCATAAAGTATCTAGTTTGAACCACGAGGGCTCACAATGTAGAACCGCGAGGGCTCTAGTACCGATTCTCTCGGTACGGCTTGGTCCGTGTTCCTTTATGCTTGTACTCTAAGTATTAAGTATTGTGTCCTCTTCCACATAGGGCAAGCTAGAACTAACTATCTTACCCAGGACCGCCGAAGCAGTGTGGACCAGGGGAGGACTATACTTTATACTTCACACACTAGCCATACTGAAGTCATCACTTGGTGGGGGTGAACTACGGCGGTATCTATCGTTTTGGTTCGGTCTATATAGGGTCGCTTGCATGCTCATTCGAATATAATGTAATTGTGTATGGCAATATGAGCATGCCCAAGTGATGACTTTGTTTCAAGCTCAACAGGTAGGGTATTGAGTCCTCTTCCACATAGGGCAAGCTAGAATGAACTATCTTACCCAGGACCGCCGGAGCAGCGTGGACCAGTGGAGGACTCTATACTTTATACTTCACACCACAGTATTGAGTACGACTTGCATAAAGCCCCTAATGAGAACCACGAGGGCTCTCTCAATGTAGAACCACGAGGGCTCTAGTACCGATTCTCTCGGTACGGCTTGGTCCGTGTTCCTTTATGCTTGTACTCTTAGAAAGTCTCAACCCGGAGGTCTTGACTTTGATTGTCATAGTTGGACTACGACGGGGCATCCGACCATTGCTGATCGAACACCCCTGATTCACCATCTTTCGGGTAGGCGGTACGCGTACCTCCGGACGCGGAAGTCTCAACCCGGAGGTCTTGACTTTGATTGTCATAGTTGGACTACGACGGGGTATCCGACTCATCGAATACCCCAGAAGCACACCATCTTTCGGGTAGGCGGTACGCGTACCTCCGGACGCGGAAAGTCTCAACCCGGAGGTCTTGACTTTGGTTGTCATAGTTGGACTATGACGGGGCATCCGACCATTGCTGATCGAACACCCCTGTTACACCATCTTTCGGATAGGCGGTGCGCGACACCACCGACGCGGAAAGTCTCAACCCGGAGGTCTTGACTTTATATTGTTGGATAGTCCTCTTCCACTATAGGGCAAGCTGGAAATATTCCATTTTACCCAGGACTGCCGAGGCAGCGTGGACCAGGGGAGAACTTCACGGAATCTTCAGGCATCCATGATTGCCATAGTGCGTAAGCCGCCGCTGTGTGCGTCAACTCGTTCCCCGTGAGGAGGAGTCTAGCCGCCGCTAAAAGACGAAGCATTAAGTGTCCTCATTCCACTATAGGGCAAGCTAGAATGAACTATCTTACCCAGGACCGCCGAAGCAGCGTGGACCAGGCGAAGACTATACTTTATACTTCACACCACAGTATTGAGTACGACTTGCATAAAGCCCCTAATGAGAACCACGAGGGCTCTCTCAATGTAGAACCACGAGGGCTCTAGTACCGATTCTCTCGGTACGGCTTGGTCCGTGTTCCTTTATGCTTGTACTCGCGGAAAGTCTCAACCCGGAGGTCTTGACTTTGATTGTCATAGTTGGACTACGACGGGGTATCCGACCATTGCTGACCGAACACCCCTGATTCATCATCTTTCGGATAGGAGGTGCGCCCACCTCCGACGCGGAAGTCTCAACCCGGAGGTTCGGACTTAGAGTTTTTCCCATTTAAAAGTTTTTCTCTTAGCCATACTGAAGTCATCACTTGGTGAACGATTGAACTAGGGCGGGTTAATCGTTTATAGGTATCATGTGGTTTGCATGCTCTCTTAGGTTAAGGTCATGTGGTTGGCTATCGAGCATGCCCAAGTGATGACTTTGTTTCACGCTTGCTTGATTTCTTCAAGATTCCCTGTTATATAGTGTAATCATTCGAGAACAGGGAATCTTTGGTTTTGCTCAACAGGTATTGGATGTCAACTTGGTATCTAGATCGCATTAAGTCTCAACCCTTAGGTTCGGACTTGTATAGTGACATCTTGTTACGGTCTTGAGTCTCAACCCGCAGGTTCGGACTACTTAGTGTTTGATCGAATATAATATGGCAACTTGTGCCTAAGTCTCAACCCGCAGGTTCGGACTTCTGTTTATTTGGCCAATGTATGTATAAGGCAACTTGTGCCTAAGTCTCAACCCGCAGGTTCGGACTTGTGTATTTGTTCGAAGTCATGTATAAGGCAACGTGTGCCTAAGTCTCAACCCGCAGGTTCGGACTTGTTAGTGTTTCGTCAACTTTCATATGGCAACTTGTGCCTAAGTCTCAACCCGCAGGTTCGGACTTGTGTATTTGTTCGAAGTCATGTATAAGGCAACTTGTGCCTAAGTCTCAACCCGCAGGTTCGGACTTGTGTATTTGTTCGAAGTCATGTATAAGGCAACGTGTGCCTAAGTCTCAACCCGCAGGTTCGGACTTGTTAGTGTTTCGTCAACTTTCATATGGCAACTTGTGCCTAAGTCTCAACCCGCAGGTTCGGACTTGTGTATTTGTTCGAAGTCATGTATAAGGCAACTTGTGCCTAAGTCTCAACCCGCAGGTTCGGACTTGTGTATTTGTTCGAAGTCATGTATAAGGCAACTTGTGCCTAAGTCTCAACCCGCAGGTTCGGACTTCATAGTGTTTCGTCAATGTTCATATGGCAACTTGTGCCGAAGTCTCAACCCGCAGGTTCGGACTTCTATAGTGTTTCGTCAATTATCATATGGCAACTTGTGCCGAAGTCTCAACCCGCAGGTTCGGACTTCTGGAAGGATCACTTGGCCACTAATGATCCTTCCGCAGGTTCACCTACGGAAACCTTGTTACGACTTTTACTTCCTCTAAATCATCAAGTTCGGTCAACTTCGATAAAGCAGACGCGGTTCACGAGGATCCAGCGAACGATCATCTCCAAAGACCTCACTAAATAATCCATCGGTAGTAGCGACGGGCGGTGTGTACAAAGGGCAGGGACGTATTCAACGCTGGCTGATGACCAGCACTTACTAGAAGTTCCGAGTTCATATGGACCATTGCAATCCATAATCCCTACTAAGTGAGTATTTGAGTGATTTCCCGTTCCTCTCGGAATAGGAGACACGCTGCTACCCACATTGTAGCACGCGTGTAGCCCAGAACATCTAAGGGCATCACGGACCTGTTATCGCTCGATCTCATTTTGCTAAACACAAATTGTCCTGCTAAGCAGCGTACCGTAAGTGCACTTGCGCACACGAACAGCGAAGGTGTCAGGTCATACTCCACCGAAAGGTCCTAACCCGTTCCAATCGGCATCGACGCATTAACGCTGACTGCGTTCTAGTTAGCATATGTGAGTCACGTTCGTTATCGGAATTAACCAGACAAATCAATCCACGAACTAAGAACGGCCATGCACCACTACCCTTAAATTTGAGAAAGAGCTATTAATCTGTCTCACCTCCATAAGTTCGGACCTGGTAAGTTTTCCCGTGTTGAGTCAAATTGAACCGCAAGCTCCATTTCATTGTGGTGCCCTTCCGTCAATTCCTTTAAGTTTCAACTTTGCAACCATACTTCCCCCGGAACCTGACTTTGGTTTCCCGGAAGCTACTGAGAGCACCTGGTTGTAGCGTCTCCCAATTGCTAGTTGGCATCGTTTACGGTTAGAACTAGGGCGGTATCTAATCGCCTTCGATCCTCTAACTTTCGTTCTTGATTAAAGAAAGCATCCTTGACAAATGCCTTCGCTTTAGTTAGTCTTACGACGGTCTACGAATTTCACCTCTCGCGCCGTAATACTAGTGTCCCCAACTACTTCTGTTAATCATTACCTCCGGTCTGAGTACAAACCAATGAAAGATTAGACCAAGGTCGTATTCCATTATTCCATGCAAGATTATTCTAGGGCGTTTGGGCACCCTGCTTTAAGCACTCTAATTTGTTCAAGGTAAACGTGAGCGGTCGAGCTCTATGTTACACTTGCACCCGTTGAAGGGCACACCATGACACAGACTTGGTGCCCTACCACACCATTGAGTCGCAACCAGATTCCGACTTGGCCCACCGACCACGGGTTGACCGGGTCGGCGGAGCCGGACTGTGTTGGACAAGTATCAACTTCGAACGTTTTAACCGCAACAATTTTAATATACGCTAGTGGAGCTGGAATTACCGCGGCTGCTGGCACCAGACTTGCCCTCCACTTGATCCTCGTAGAAGGATTTATGCTCTACTCATTCCAATTATGAAACATCATTAAAGAGTTTCATATTGTTATTTCTCGTCACTACCTCCCCGTCCCGGGATTGGGTAATTTACGCGCCTGCTGCCTTCCTTGGATGTGGTAGCCATTTCTCAGGCTCCCTCTCCGGAATCGAACCCTGATTCCCCGTTACCCGTTGCAACCATGGTAGTCCTCTATACTACCATCCATAGTTGATAGGGCAGATATTTGCGAGATCTGTCGTCGGTGCGAGACCATACGATCAGCATCATTATCCAGACTTCAACTCAATGACACGGAGAACCCGCGATTGGTTTGACTAATAAGTGCACCAGTTCCCGCGAGGGTCCTGGCATGTTGCATGTATTAGCTCTAGATTTTCCACAGTTATCCAAGTAACTAGGTTGATGATCTCGTAAATTATAGCTGTTATACTGAGCCTTATGCGGTTTCACATTAAATCTGTTTGTACTTAGACATGCATGGCTTAACCTTTGAGACGAGCGTATATTACTGGTAGGATCAACCAGAATTCCGACTTTGCGTTCGAATGTTCATTGTCCCATTGCACCCGGAGGAGCAAACACCACGTTCTATATGTTGTCAAGTCCGGTAGCACACGGGAGGCGAGCCCCCGTGCGAACCTCATTGCCCTCGTATCACACACACACCCGATGCACCGGACAGGCACTTGAGCGGCATTCGACTCCGCTAAGCGCTCGTGCGCCCGATTGTGCATGCGCTGACGGGGCCTTCATACCCCTACCACAGCGACCTTATGCCAAACTTCCATGAATACTTAGGTGAGCTGACAAGGGCCTTCATTTCCCTACCATCAACTAAAGGACACGCTAGGCGCGTCCGATCATTGCAACTGCGGGGCTTTCATACCCCAATCACCACAGTACGCAATTCACCAGAGTTTAATCACAACCCCCCCGGACATGGCACACTATTAACTTGCAACAAAACTTAGTGTGTGCCGGGCACAATCGGTTCCACAAAATCATTCCCGATGTACCCCAATTGGGGTTGTGAACGCATCCATGGTCCTCTGACACACCCAACCAAGCGTGGATACTACATACCTCAAACACCCAGTACACTAACAGACAAATCAACATATGGTTGCTTTCCCCCAGACATTTGCCAATCACTTGGCACCCGGACGGGAACTCGCTCCTGATTGCGCCAATGCCACCCATTTGCCAAGAGCGAGTTCTGTATGTAGATTTCATTTGGAAAGACAACCGTGTACTGGATATTCTATCCGACGATTACAGATGACGAGTACGAGACTCGACTACACTCACGGATAATACATTTTGGGTCGAGATTGCTTTCGGGGTTTTCGATTGGTCTTGCGCTTGTAAACGTATAACTTTGACTTGTGGTAACCTCGGTTTGTTAGTCGATCACGTGGTTGTGAACTGGGTAGGGGGAGCAATCTGTTCACTTGCACTCTGGGTAGGAATATGGTGAGCGCTATAGGTTAAAGATCATGGTATGGTTCCATCGTGATGACTTTCGCTAGATAGTAGGATGTTTGGATAGTTATAACGTTTTTGGCCATTTGTTCATAGTGTTCGGTTCATTGAGGAATTCGATTGGTCTTTGCTTCACACACGTGGTCGATCACTTGGATGTGAACTAGGGTGAGAATAAGGTGTTCACTAGTGCTCTTAGGTTTTGGATCAGTACTGAGCACTTGATTGGTTTCGCATAATATGTATCCATAGTGATGACTCTTTCCAGCTTAAGATTTCGTGACCGGTTTCGAATCCTTCCCACGTTCGCTTTTACTTGGTTAGGTTTTCGAGTGTAGATTTGAAAGCAATCTCATGTATGTATCCCATCTGATATAAGCCACTGACAGTTCATGTCACCTCGTTCAACTCTCGCTGGGTCACAGAAGTATGTTACTGCGCCCATTATCCCTACTCGGATAGGTTCGGTTCGTTCGTTTTATACTACGGTGAGTAAACTCAATTTGTGCATCGCATAGCCATGGAAAGCAAGCTTTCGCGGGCCTCTTCGACTGTTTTGATACGAGCTGTGCCCGTGATGCTTGTCATCCCAGGATACTAGACCCCTTTGGACGACCGCATGACCATCAGAAAGTAAATTCCACGTTCGGTTTATTTGCTACTTCCACCGTTCTAGTACTATGGGGTTGGAACCCCTAACATAAAGTATCTATGTAGAACCACGAGGGCTCTCAATGTAGAACCACAAGGGCTCTAGTACCGATTCTCTCGGTACGCTTGGTCCGTGTTCCTTTATGTTTGTACTCTTGTGTGTATAAAATTCATGTTCGATTT
>NW_026689746.1:0-44642 GCF_943734765.1 Anopheles ziemanni | reverse complement strand
GTTGGACAAGTATCAACTTCGAACGTTTTAACCGCAACAATTTTAATATACGCTAGTGGAGCTGGAATTACCGCGGCTGCTGGCACCAGACTTGCCCTCCACTTGATCCTCGTAGAAGGATTTATGCTCTACTCATTCCAATTATGAAACATCATTAAAGAGTTTCATATTGTTATTTCTCGTCACTACCTCCCCGTCCCGGGATTGGGTAATTTACGCGCCTGCTGCCTTCCTTGGATGTGGTAGCCATTTCTCAGGCTCCCTCTCCGGAATCGAACCCTGATTCCCCGTTACCCGTTGCAACCATGGTAGTCCTCTATACTACCATCCATAGTTGATAGGGCAGATATTTGCGAGATCTGTCGTCGGTGCGAGACCATACGATCAGCATCATTATCCAGACTTCAACTCAATGACACGGAGAACCCGCGATTGGTTTGACTAATAAGTGCACCAGTTCCCGCGAGGGTCCTGGCATGTTGCATGTATTAGCTCTAGATTTTCCACAGTTATCCAAGTAACTAGGTTGATGATCTCGTAAATTATAGCTGTTATACTGAGCCTTATGCGGTTTCACATTAAATCTGTTTGTACTTAGACATGCATGGCTTAACCTTTGAGACGAGCGTATATTACTGGTAGGATCAACCAGAATTCCGACTTTGCGTTCGAATGTTCATTGTCCCATTGCACCCGGAGGAGCAAACACCACGTTCTATATGTTGTCAAGTCCGGTAGCACACGGGAGGCGAGCCCCCGTGCGAACCTCATTGCCCTCGTATCACACACACCCGATGCACCGGACAGGCACTTGAGCGGCATTCGACTCCGCTAAGCGCACGTGCGCCCGATTGTGCATGCGCTGACGGGGCCTTCATACCCCTACCACAGCGACCTTATGCCAAACTTCCATGAATACTTAGGTGAGCTGACAAGGGCCTTCATTTCCCTACCATCAACTAAAGGACACGCTAGGCGCGTCCGATCATTGCAACTGCGGGGCTTTCATACCCCAATCACCACAGTACGCAATTCACCAGAGTTTAATCACAACCCCCCCGGACATGGCACACTATTAACTTGCAACAAAACTTAGTGTGTGCCGGGCACATCGGTTCCACAAAATCATTCCCGATGTACCCCAATTGGGGTTGTGAACGCATCCATGGTCCTCTGACACACCCAACCAAGCGTGGATACTACATACCTCAAACACCCAGTACACTAACAGACAAATCAATATATGGTTGCTTTCCCCCAGACATTTGCCAATCACTTGGCACCCGGACGGGAACTCGCTCCTGATTGCGCCATTGCCACCCATTTGCCAAGAGCGAGTTCTGTATGTAGATTTCATTTGGAAAGACAACCGTGTACTGGATATTCTATCCGACGATTACAGATGACGAGTACGAGACTCGACTACACTCACGGATAATACATTTTGGGTCGAGATTGCTTTCGGGGTTTTCGATTGGTCTTGCGCTTGTAAACGTATAACTTTGACTTGTGGTAACCTCGGTATGTTAGTCGATCACGTGGTTGTGAACTGGGTAAGGGTGGGCAATCTGTTCACTTGCACTCTGGGTAGGAATATGGTGAGCGCTATAGGTTAAAGATCATGGTATGGTTCCATCGTGATGACTTTCGCTAGATAGTAGTATGTTTGGATAGTTATAACGTTTTTGGCCATTTGTTCATAGTGTTCGGTCCATTGAGGAATTCGATTGGTCTTTGCTTCACACACGTGGTCGATCACTTGGATGTGAACTAGGGTGAGATTAAGGTGTTCACTAGTGCTCTTCGGTTTTGGATCAGTAATGAGCACTTGATTGGTTTCGCATAATATGTATCCATAGTGATGACTCTTTCCAGCTTAAGATTTCGTTACCAGTTTCGAATCCTCCCCACGTTCGCTTTTACTTGGTTAGGTTTTCGAGTGTAGATTTGAAAGCAATCTCATGTATGTATCCCATCTGATATAAGCCACTGACAGTTCATGTCACCTCGTTCAACTCTCGCTGGGTCACAGAAGTATGTTACTGCGCCCATTATCCCTACTCGGATAGGTTCGGTTCGTTCGTTTTATACTACGGTGAGTAAACTCAATTTGTGCATCGCATAGCCATGGAAAGCAAGCTTTCGCGGGCCTCTTCGACTGTTTTGATACGAGCTGTGCCCGTGATGCTTGTCATCCCAGGATACTAGACCCCTTTGGACGACCGCATGACCATCAGAAAGTAAATTCCACGTTCGGTTTATTTGCTACTTCCACCGTTCTAGTACTATGGGGTTGGAACCCCTAACATAAAGTATCTATGTAGAACCACGAGGGCTCTCAATGTAGAACCACAAGGGCTCTAGTACCGATTCTCTCGGTACGCTTGGTCCGTGTTCCTTTATGTTTGTACTCTTGTGTGTATAAAATTCATGTTCGATTTGGGATATTTGCTACTTTCACCTGTGCGCTGTGTATAACTACGGAGAAACTCAATTTGTGCATCGCATAGCCATGGAAAGCAAGCTTTCGCGGGCCTCTTCGACTGTTTTGATACGAGACTGTGCCCGTGATGCTTGTCATCCCAGGATACTAGACCCCTTTGGACGACCGCATGACCAACAGAATGTAAATTCCAGTTCGTTTTTGGATATTTGCTACTGTCACCGTTTGAGTACTATGGGGCTTGAACCCCTAACATAAAGTCTTTGTGTAGAACCACGAGGGCTCTATAGTACCGATTCTCTCGGCACGCTTGGTCCGTGTTCCTTTATGTTCGTACTCTTGTGTGTATAATATTCATGTTCGGTTTGGGATATTTGCTACTGTCACCGTTTGAGTACTATGGGGCTTGAACCCCTAACATAAAGTCTTTGTGTAGAACCACGAGGGCTCTATAGTACCGATTCTCTCGGCACGCTTGGTCCGTGTTCCTTTATGTTCGTACTCTTGTGTGTATAATATACATGTTCGGTTTGGGATATTTGCTACTTTCACCTGGGTCCCGTTCTTCATACAAGTCTGCCTTGCTAATGTGGTAACTTTATAGTGTAGTTCTGACATCCCAATTTTGGGACTTAGCCGATTTTTCATGAATTTCCATATGACCCATAGGGTCCCTTTCTTCATACAAGCTTGCCTAGGGCGATCGGTCAAAACTTGTCTTACTATTCGATTGGTCTTCGCAGTTTCACCCTAGGCAATTCGCCTAGGTCTGTCTTCTTGAGGAGGCCAAAACCCGAAATAAGGAGGTCTGGCCGACCCTGAAACCTCCCCTGTCTTAACTACACTAACCCGATTTTTCAGGGTCCTCAGCGCCATACAACTTTGCCTAGGTCACTTATACTCTTGACTTAGGCCATCTGACTTGGTCCGTGTTTCTTCCTAGGGTTCACCTAGGTACTTTGCCTTGCTTGATGTGGTAACTTTTTAGTGTAGTTCTGACATCCCAATTTTGGGACTTAGCCGATTTTTCATGAATTTCCATATGACCCTAAGGGTCCCTTTCTTCATACAAGCTTGCCTAGGGCGATCGGTCAAAACTTGTCTTACTATTCGATTGGTCTTCGCAGTTTCACCCTAGGCAATTCGCCTAGGTCTGTCTTCTTGAGGAGGCCAAAACCCGAAATAAGGAGGTCCAGCCGACCCTGAAACCTCCCCTGTCTTAACTACACTAACCCGATTTTTCAGGGTCCTCAGCGCCATACAACTTTGCCTAGGTCACTTATACTCTTGACTTAGGCCATCTGACTTGGTCCGTGTTTCTTCCTAGGGTTCACCTAGGTACTTTGCCTTGCTTGATGTGGTAACTTTATAGTGTAGTTCTGACATCCCAATTTTGGGACTTAGCCGATTTTTCATGAATTTCCATATGACCCTAAGGGTCCCTTTCTTCATACAAGCTTGCCTAGGGCGATCGGTCAAAACTTGTCTTACTATTCGATTGGTCTTCGCACTTTCACCCTAGGCAGTTTGCCTAGGTGTAGCTTCTTGAGGAGGTCAAAACCCAAAATAAGGAGGTTCAGCCGACCCAAAAACCTCCCCTGTCTGAACTACACTAACCCGATTTTTCAGGGTCCTCAGCGCCATACAACTTTGCCTAGGTCACATGTACTCTTGACTTAGGCCATCTGACTTGGTCCGTGTTTCTTCTTAGGGTTCACCTAGGTACTTTGCCTTGCTTGATGTGGTAACTTTTTAGTGTAGTTCAGACATCCCAATTTTGGGACTTAGCCGATTTTTCATGGATTTTCCATATGACCCATAGGGTCCCTTTCTTCATACAAGCTTGCCTAGGGCGATCGGTCAAAACTTGTCTTACTATTCGATTGGTCTTCGCACTTTCACCCTAGGCAGTTTGCCTAGGTGTAGCTTCTTGAGGAGGTCAAAACCCAAAATAAGGAGGTTCAGCCGACCCAAAAACCTCCCCTGTCTGAACTACACTAACCCGATTTTTCAGGGTCCTCAGCGCCATACAACTTTGCCTAGGTCACATGTACTCTTGACTTAGGCCATCTGACTTGGTCCGTGTTTCTTCTTAGGGTTCACCTAGGTACTTTGCCTTGCTTGATGTGGTAACTTTTTAGTGTAGTTCAGACATCCCAATTTTGGGACTTAGCCGATTTTCCATGGATTTTCCATATGACCCATAGGGTCCCTTTCTTCATACAAGCTTGCCTAGGGCGATCGGTCAAAACTTGTCTTACTATTCGATTGGTCTTCGCACTTTCACCCTAGGCAGTTTGCCTAGGTGTAGCTTCTTGAGGAGGTCAAAACCCAAAATAAGGAGGTTCAGCCGACCCAAAAACCTCCCCTGTCTGAACTACACTAACCCGATTTTTCAGGGTCCTCAGCGCCATACAACTTTGCCTAGGTCACTTGTACTCTTGACTTAGGCCATCTGACTTGGTCCGTGTTTCTTCTTAGGGTTCACCTAGGTACTTTGCCTTGCTTGATGTGGTAACTTTTTAGTGTAGTTCAGACATCCCAATTTTGGGACTTAGCCGATTTTTCATGTATTTCCATATGACCCATAGGGTCCCTTTCTTCATACAAGCTTGCCTAGGGCGATCGGTCAAAACTTGTCTTACTATTCGATTGGTCTTCGCACTTTCACCCTAGGCAGTTTGCCTAGGTGTAGCTTCTTGAGGAGGTCAAAACCCAAAATAAGGAGGTTCAGCCGACCCAAAAACCTCCCCTGTCTAAACTACACTAACCAGATTTTTCAGGGTCCTCACCGTCATACAACTTTGCCTAGGTCACTTGCACTCTTGACTTAGGCCATCTGACTTGGTCCGTGTTTCTTCCTAGGGTTCACCTAGGTACTTTGCCTTGCTTGATGTGGTAACTTTTTAGTGTAGTTCAGACATCCCAATTTTGGGACTTAGCCGATTTTTCATGTATTTCCATATGACCCTTAGGGTCCCTTTCTTCATACAAGCTTGCCTAGGGCGATCGGTCAAAACTTGTCTTACTATTCGATTGGTCTTCGCACTTTCACCCTAGGCAGTTTGCCTAGGTGTAGCTTCTTGATGAGGCCAAAACCCAAAATAAGGGGGTTCGGCCGACCTAAAAACCTACCCTGTCTAAACTACACTAACCAGATTTTTCAGGGTCCTCAGCGCCATACAACTTTGCCTAGGTCACTTGTTCTCTTGACTTAGGCCATCTGACTTGGTCCGTGTTTCTTCCTAGGGTTCACCTAGGTACTTTGCCTTGCTTGGTGTGGTAACTTTTTAGTGTAGTTCTGACATCCTCATTTTGGGACTTAGCCGATTTTTCGTAAAATGCCATATGACCCATATGGGTCCTTTCCTTCATATAAGTTTGCCTTGCTTGGTGTGGTAACATTTGAGTGTAGTTCTGACATCATCATTTTCGGACTTAGCCGATTTTTCGTAAAATACCATATGACCCATATGGGTCCTTTCCTTCATATAAGTTTGCCTTGCTTGGTGTGGTAACATTTGAGTGTAGTTCTGACATCCCCATTTTGGGACTTAGCCGATTTTTCGTAAAATACCATATGACCCATCAGGGTCCTTTGCTTCATATAAGTTTGCCTTGCTTGGTGTGGTAACATTTGAGTGTAGTTCTGACATCCTCATTTTGGGACTTAGCCGATTTTTCGTAAAATACCATATGACCCATCAGGGTCCTTTGCTTCATATAAGTTTGCCTAGCTTGGTGTGGTAACATATGAGTGTAGTTCTGACATCCCCATTTTGGGACTTAGCCGATTTTTCGTAAAATACCATATGACCCATCAGGGTCCTTTGCTTCATATAAGTTTGCCTTGCTTGGTGTGGTAACATATGAGTGTAGTTCTGACATCCCCATTTTGGGACTTAGCCGATTTTTCGTAAAATACCATATGACCCATCAGGGTCCTTTGCTTCATATAAGTTTGCCTTGCTTGGTGTGGTAACATTTGAGTGTAGTTCAGACATCCCCATTTTGGGACTTAGCCGATTTTTCGTAAAATACCATATGACCCATCAGGGTCCTTTGCTTCATATAAGTTTGCCTTGCTTGGTGTGGTAACATATGAGTGTAGTTCTGACATCCCCATTTTGGGACTTAGCCGATTTTTCGTAAAATACCATATGACCCATCAGGGTCCTTTGCTTCATATAAGTTTGCCTTGCTTGGTGTGGTAACATTTGAGTGTAGTTCAGACATCCCCATTTTGGGACTTAGCCGATTTTTCGTAAAATACCATATGACCCATCAGGGTCCTTGCCTTCATATAAGATTGCCTTGCTTGATGTGGTAACATTTGAGTGTAGTTCAGACATCCCCATTTTGGGACTTAGCCGATTTTTCGTAAAATACCATATGACCCATCAGGGTCCTTGCCTTCATATAAGTTTGCCTTGCTTGGTGTGGTAACATTTGAGTGTAGTTCTGACATCCCCATTTTGGGACTTAGCCGATTTTTCGTAAAATACCATATGACCCATCAGGGTCCTTGCCTTCATATAAGTTTGCCTTGCTTGATGTGGTAACATTTGAGTGTAGTTCAGACATCCCCATTTTGGGACTTAGCCGATTTTTCGTAAAATACCATATGACCCATCAGGGTCCATTGCTTCATATAAGTTTGCCTTGCTTGGTGTGGTAACTTGTTAGTGTAGTTCTGACATCCCCATTTTGGGACTTAGCCGATTTTTCGTAAAATACCATTTGACCCATCAGGGTCTTTTGCTTCATATAAGTTTGCCTTGCTTGGTGTGATAACATTTGAGTGTAGTTCTGACATCCCCATTTTGGGACTTAGCCGATTTTTCGTAAAATACCATTTGACCCATCAGGGTCTTTTGCTTCATATAAGTTTGACTTCCTTGGTGTGGTAACATATGAGTGTAGTTCAGACATCCCCATTTTGGGACTTAGCCGATTTTTCGTAAAATACCATATGACCCATCAGGGTCCTTGCCTTCATATAAGTTTGCCTTGCTTGGTGTGGTAACTTGTTAGTGTAGTTCTGACATCCCCATTTTGGGACTTAGCCGATTTTTCGTAAAATACCATTTGACCCATCAGGGTCTTTTGCTTCATATAAGTTTGCCTTGCTTGGTGTGGTAACATATGAGTGTAGTTCAGACATCCCCATTTTGGGACTTAGCCGATTTTTCGTAAAATACCATATGACCCATCAGGGTCCTTGCCTTCATATAAGTTTGCCTTGCTTGGTGTGGTAACATTTGAGTGTAGTTCTGACATCCCCATTTTGGGACTTAGCCGATTTTTCGTAAAATACCATATGACCCATCAGGGTCCTTGCCTTCATATAAGTTTGCCTTGCTTGGTGTGGTAACATTTGAGTGTAGTTCTGACATCCCCATTTTGGGACTTAGCCGATTTTTCGTAAAATACCATATGACCCATCAGGGTCCTTTGCTTCATATAAGTTTGCCTTGCTTGGTGTGGTAACATTTGAGTGTAGTTTCGACATCCCCATTTTGGGACTTAGCCGATTTTTCGTAAATTACCATATGACCCATCAGGGTCCTTTGCTTCATATAAGTTTGCCTTGCATGGTGTGGTAACATTTGAGTGTAGTTCTGACATCCCCATTTTGGGACTTAGCCGATTTTTCGTAAAATACCATATGACCCATCAGGGTCCTTTGCTTCATATAAGTTTGCCTTGCTTGGTGTGGTAACATTTGAGTGTAGTTCAGACATCCCCATTTTGGGACTTAGCCGATTTTTCGTAAAATACCATATGACCCATCAGGGTCCTTTCCTTCATATAAGTTTGCCTTGCTTGGTGTGGTAACATATGAGTGTAGTTCTGACATCCCCATTTTGGGACTTAGCCGATTTTTCGTAAAATACCATATGACCCATCAGGGTCCTTTGCTTCATATAAGTTTGCCTTGCTTGGTGTGGTAACATTTGAGTGTAGTTCAGACATCCCCATTTTGGGACTTAGCCGATTTTTCGTAAAATACCATATGACCCATCAGGGTCCTTTGCTTCATATAAGTTTGCCTTGCTTGGTGTGGTAACATATGAGTGTAGTTCTGACATCCCCATTTTGGGACTTAGCCGATTTTTCGTAAAATACCATATGACCCATCAGGGTCCTTTGCTTCATATAAGTTTGCCTTGCTTGGTGTGGTAACATTTGAGTGTAGTTCAGACATCCCCATTTTGGGACTTAGCCGATTTTTCGTAAAATACCATATGACCCATCAGGGTCCTTTGCTTCATATAAGTTTGCCTTGCTTGGTGTGGTAACATATGAGTGTAGTTCTGACATCCCCATTTTGGGACTTAGCCGATTTTTCGTAAAATACCATATGACCCATCAGGGTCCTTTGCTTCATATAAGTTTGCCTTGCTTGGTGTGGTAACATTTGAGTGTAGTTCAGACATCCCCATTTTGGGACTTAGCCGATTTTTCGTAAAATACCATATGACCCATCAGGGTCCTTGCCTTCATATAAGATTGCCTTGCTTGATGTGGTAACATTTGAGTGTAGTTCAGACATCCCCATTTTGGGACTTAGCCGATTTTTCGTAAAATACCATATGACCCATCAGGGTCCTTGCCTTCATATAAGTTTGCCTTGCTTGGTGTGGTAACATTTGAGTGTAGTTCTGACATCCCCATTTTGGGACTTAGCCGATTTTTCGTAAAATACCATATGACCCATCAGGGTCCTTGCCTAATACAGCATCCCTACTTAAAGGCATCTCGGACTTAGTCGATTTTTCATAAATTCTAAGAAATTCATATGTTAGGATGATGAGAGATGAATGGGATGCTGCATGGAGATGAATCTTGATCTCCTACATCTCCCATCTCAATACAGCATCCCTACTTAAAGGCATCTCGGACTTAGTCGATTTTTCATTAATTCTAAGAAAAACATATGTAAAGATGCTTCGAGATGAATGGGATGCTGCATGGAGATGAATCTTGATCTTCTTCATCTTTCATCTTAAAACAGCATCCCTTCTTAAAGGCATCTCGGACTTAGTCGATTTTTAATAAATTCGAAGAAATTCATATGTTAGGATGATGAGAGATGAATGGGATGCTGCATGGAGATGAATCTTGATCTTCTTCATCTCCCATCTCAATACAGCATCCCTACTTAAAGGCATCTCGGACTTAGTCGATTTTACATAAATTCTTAGAAAAACATATGTTAGGATGCTGGGAGATGAATGGGATGCTGCATGGAGATGAATCTTGATCTTCGTCATCTCCCATCTTAATACAGCATCCCTTCCTAAAGGCATCTCGGACTTAGTCGATTTTTCATAAATTCTAATAAAAACATATGTTAGGATGCTGTGAGATGAATGGGATGCTGCATGGAGATGAATCTTGATCTTCTCCATCTCCGATCTTAATACAGCATCCCTACTTAAAGGCATCCCGGAGTTAGTCGATTTTTCATAAATTCTAAGAAATTCATATGTTAGGATGCTGAGAGATGAATAGGATGCTGCATGAAGATGAATCTTGATCTTCTACATCTCCCATCTCAATACAGCATCCCTACTTAAAGGCATCTCGGACTTAGTCGATTTTTCATAAATTCTTAGAAATTCATTATGTTAGGATGCTGCGAGATGAATGGGATGCTGCATGGAGATGAATCTTGATCTTCTTCATCTCCCATCTCAATACAGCATCCCTACTTAAAGGCATCTCGGACTTAGTCGATTTTTCATAAATTCTAAGAAAAACATATGTAAGGATGCTGCGAGATGAATGGGATGCTGCATGGAGATGAATCTTGATCTTCTTCATCTCCCATCTTAATACAGCATCCCTACTTAGAGGCATCTCGGACTTAGTCGATTTTTCATAAATTCTAAAAAAAACATATGTTAGGATGCTGCGAGAGGAATGGGATGCTGCATGGAGATGAATCTTGATCTTCTTAATCTCCCATCTCAATACAGCATCCCTATTTACAGGCATCTCAGACTTAGTCGATTTTTCATAAATTCTAAGAAATTCATATGTTAGGATGCTGGGAGATGAATGGGATGCTGCATTGAGATGAATCTTGATCTTCTTCATCTCCCATCTTAATACAGCATCCCTACTTAGAGGCATCTCGGACTTAGTCGATTTTTCATTAATTCTAAGAAAAACATATGCAAAGATGCTTCGAGATGAATGGGATGCTGCATGGAGATGAATCTTGATCTTCTTCATCTTTCATCTTAAAACAGCATCCCTTCTTAAAGGCATCTCGGACTTAGTCGATTTTTAATAAATTCGAAGAAAATCATATGTTAGGATGCTGCGAGATGAATGGGATGCTGCATGGAGATGAATCTTGATCTTCTTCATCTCCCATCTCAATACAGCATCCCTACTTAAAGGCATCTCGGACTTAGTCGATTTTTCATAAATTCTAAGAAAAACATATGTTAGGATGCTGGGAGATGAATGAGATGCTGCATGGAGATGAATCTTGATCTTCTTCATCTCCCATCTTAATACAGCATCCCTACTTAAAGGCATCTCGGACTTAGTCGATTTTTCATAAATTCTTAGAAATTCATATGTAAGGATGCTGCGAGATGAATGGGATGCTGCATGGAGATGAATCTTGATCTTCTTCATCTCCCATCTCAATACAGCATCCCTGCTTAAAGGCATCTCGGACTAAGTCGATTTTTCATAAATTCTAAGAAAAACATATGTTAGGATGCTGCGAGATGAATGGGATGCTGCATGGAGATGAATCTCGATCTTCTTCATCTCCCATCTTAATACAGCATCCCTACTTAAAGGCATCTCGGACTTAGTCGATTTTTAATAAATTCTAAGAAAAACATATGTTAGGATGCTGCGAGATGAATGGGATGCTGCATGGAGATTAATCTTGATCTTCTTCATCTCCCATCTCGGTACAGCATCCCTACTTATAGGCATCTCGGACTTAGTCGATTTTTCATAAATTCTAAGAAATTCATATGTTAGGATGCTGGGAGATGAATGGGATGCTGCATGGAGATGAATCTTGATCTTCTTCATCTCCCATCTTAATACAGCATCCCTACTTAGAGGCATCTCGGACTTAGTCGATTTTTCATTAATTCTAAGAAAAACATATGCAAAGATGCTTCGAGATGAATGGGATGCTGCATGGAGATGAATCTTGATCTTCTTCATCTTTCATCTTAAAACAGCATCCCTTCTTAAAGGCATCTCGGACTTAGTCGATTTTTAATAAATTCGAAGAAAATCATATGTTAGGATGCTGCGAGATGAATGGGATGCTGCATGGAGATGAATCTTGATCTTCTTCATCTCCCATCTCAATACAGCATCCCTACTTAAAGGCATCTCGGACTTAGTCGATTTTTCATAAATTCTAAGTAAAATATATGTTAGGATGCTGCGAGATGAATGGGATGCTGCATGGAGATGAATCTTGATCTTCTTCATCTTTCATCTTAAAACAGCATCCCTTCTTAAAGGCATCTCGGACTTAGTCGATTTTTAATAAATTCTAAGAAAACAATATGTTAGGATGCTGCGAGATGAATGGAATGCTGCATGGAGATGAATCTTGATCTTCTTCAACTCCCGTCTTAATACAGCATCCCTACTTAAAGGCACCTCGGACTTAGTCGATTTTTCATAAATTCTAAGTAAAACATATGTTAGGATGCTGCGAGATGAATGGGATGCTGCATGGAGATGAATCTTGATCTTCTTCATCTCCCATCGCAATACAGCATCCCTACTTAAAGGCATCTCGGACTTAGTCGATTTTTCATAAATTCTAAGAAAAACATATGTTAGGGTGCTGCGAGATGAATGGGATGCTGCATCGAGATGAATCTTGATCTTCATCATCTCCCATCTGAATACAGCATCCCTACTTAAAGGCATCTCGGACTTAGTCGATTTTTCATAAATTCTAAGAAAAACATATGTTAGGATGCTGCGAGATGAATGGGTTGCTGCATGGAGATGAATCTTGATCTTCTTCATCTCCCATCTTAATACAGCATCCCTACTTAAAGGCATCTAGGACTTAGTCGATTTTTAATAAATTCTAAGAAAAACATATGTTAGGATGCTGCGAGATGAATGGGATGCTGCATGGAGATGAATCTTGATCTTCATCATCTCCCATCTTAATACAGCATCCCTACTTAAAGGCATCTCGGACTTAGTCGATTTTTCATAAATTCTAAGAAAAACATATGTTAGGATGCTGCGAGATGAATGGGATGCTGCATGGAGATGAATCTTGATCTTCTTCATCTCCCATCGTAATAGAGCATCCCTACTTAAAGGCATCTCGGACTTAGTCGATTTTTCATAAATTCTAAGAAAAACATATGTTAGGATGCTGCGAGATGAATGGGATGCTGCATGGAGATGAATCTTGATCTTCTTCATCTCTCATCTCAATACAGCATCCTTACTTAAGGGCATCTCGGACTTAGTCGATTTTTCATAAATTCTAAGAAAAACATATGTTAGGATGCTGGGAGATGAATGGGATGCTGCATGGAGATGAATCTTGATCTTCTACATCTCCCATCTTAATACAGCATCCCTACTTAGAGGCATCTCGGACTTAGTCGATTTTTCATAAATTCTAAGAAAATCATATGTTTGGATGCTGCGAGATGGATGGGATGCTACATGGAGATGAATCTTGATCTCCTACATCTCCCATCTGAATACAGAATCCCTACTTAAAGGCATCTCGGACTTAGTCGATTTTCCATAAATTCTAAGAAAAACATATGTTAGGATGCTGGGAGATGAATGAGATGCTGCAAGGAGATGAATCTTGATCTTCTTCATCTCCCATCTTAATACAGCATCCCTACTTAAAGGCATCTCGGACTTAGTCGATTTTTCATAAATTCTTAGAAATTCATATGTTAGGATGCTGCGAGATGAATGGGATGCTGCATGGAGATGAATCTTGATCTTCTTCATCTCCCATCTTGATACAGCATCCCTACTTAAAGGCATCTCGGACTTAGTCGATTTTTCATAAATTCATAGAAATTCATATGTTAGGATGCTGCGAGATGAATGGGATGCTGCATGGAGATGAATCTTGATCTCCTACATCTCCCATCTCAATACAGCATCCCTTCTTAAAGGCATCTCGGACTTAGTCGATTTTTCATAAATTCTAAGAAATTCATATGTTAGGATGCTGCGAGATGAATGGGATGCTGCATGGAGATGAATCTTGATCTCCTACATCTCCCATCTCAATACAGCATCCCTACTGAAAGCCATCTTGGACTTAGTCGATTTTTCATAAATTCTTAGAAATTCATATGTTAGGATGCTGCGAGATGAATGGGATGCTGCATGGGGATGAATCTTGATCTTCTTCATCTCCCATCTCAATACAGCATCCCTACTTAAAGCCATCTCGGACTTAGTCGATTTTTCATAAATTCTAAGAAATTCATATGTTAGGATGCTGGGAGATGAATGGGATGCTGCATGGAGATGAATCTTGATCTCCTACATCTCCCATCTTAATACAGCATCCCTACTTAAAGGCATCTCGGACTTAGTCGATTTTTCATAAATTCTAAGAAAAACATATGTTAGGATGCTGCGAGATGAATGGGATGTTGCATGGAGATGAATCTTGATCTTCTTCGTCTCCCATCTTAATACAGCATCCCTACTTAAAGGCATCTCGGACTTAGTCGATTTTTCATAAATTCTTAGAAATTCATATGTTAGGATGCTGCGAGATGAATGGGATGCTGCATGGAGATGAATCTTGATCTCCTACATCTCCCATCTTAATACAGCATCCCTACTTAAAGGCATCTCGGACTTAGTCGATTTTTCATAGATTCTTAGAAATTCATATGTTAGGATGCTGCGAGATGAATGGGATGCTGCATGGAGATGAATCTTGATCTTCTCCATCTCCCATCTTAATACAGCATCCCTACTTAAAGGCATCTCGGACTTAGCCGATTTTTCATAAATTCATAGAAATTCATATGTTAGGATGCTGCGAGATGAACGGGATGCTGCATGGAGATGAATCTTGATCTTCTTCATCTCCTATCTTAATACAGCATCCCTTCTTAAAGGCACCTCGGACTTAGTCGATTTTTCATAAATTCTTAGAAATTCATATGTTAGGATGCTGCGAGATGAATGGGATGCTGCATTGAGATGAATCTTGATCTTCTTCATCTCCCATCTCAATACAGCATCCCTACTTAAAGGCATCTCGGACTTAGTCGATTTTTCATAAATTCTAAGAAAAACATATGTTAGGATGCTGCGAGATGAATGGGATGCTGTATGGAGATGAATCTTGATCTTCTTCATCTCCCATCTTAATACAGCATCCCTACTTAAAGGCATCTCGGACTTAGTCGATTTTTCATAAATTCTAAAAAATTCATATGCTAGGATGCTGCGAGATGAATGGGATGCTGCATGGAGATGAATCTTGATCTTCTTCATCTCCCATCTGAATACAGCATCCTTTCTTAAAGGCATCTCGGACTTAGTCAATTTTTAATAAATTCTACGAAAAACATATGTTAGGATGCTGCGAGATGAATGGGATGCTGCATGGAGATGAATCTTGATCTCCTACATCTCTCATCTCAATACAGCATCCTTACTTAAAGGCATCTCGGACTTAGTCGATTTTTCATAAATTCATAGAAATTCATATGTTAGGATGCTGCGAGATGAATGGGATGCTGCATGCAGATGAATATTGATCTCCTACATCTCCCGTCTCAATACAGCATCCCTACTTTAAGGCATCTCGGACTTAGTCGATTTTTCATAAATTCATAGAAATTCATATGTTAGGATGCTGCGAGATGAATGGGATGCTGCATGGAGATGAATCTTGATCTTCTTCATCTCCCATCTTAATACAGCATCCCTACTTAAAGGCAACTCGGACTTAGTCGATTTTTCATAAATTCTTAAAAAAACATATGTTAGGATGCTGCGAGATGAATGGGATGCTGCGTGGAGATGAATCTTGATCTTCTTCATCTCCCATCTTAATACAGCATCCCAACTTAAAGGCATCTCGGACTAAGTTGATTTTTCATAAATTCTAAGAAAAACATATGTTTGGATGCTGGGAGATTAATAAGATGCTGCATGGAGATGAATCTTGATCTTTTACATCTCCCATCTTAATACAGCATCCCTACTTGAAGGCATCTCGGACTTAGTCGATTTTTCATAAATTCTAAGAAAAACATATGCTAGGATGCTGGGAGATGAATGGGATGCTGCATGGAGATGAATCTTGATCTTCTACATCTCCCATCTTAATACAGCATCCCTACTTGAAGGCATCTCGGACTTAGTCTATTTTTCATAAATTCTAAGAAAAACATATGTTAGGATGCTGGGAGATGAATGGGATGCTGCATGGAGATGAATCTTGATCTTCTTCATCTCCCATCTCAATACAGCATCCCTACTTAGAGGCATCTCGGACTTAGTCGATTTTTCATAAATTCTAAGAAAAACATATGTTAGGATGCTGCGAGATGAATGGGATGCTGCATGGCGATGAATCTTGAACTTCTTCATCTCCCATCGTAATACAGCATCCGAACTTAAAGGCATCTCGGACTTAGTCGATTTTTCATTAATTCTAAGAAAAACATATGTTAGGATGCTGCGAGATGAATGGGATACTGCATGGAGATGAATCTTGATCTTCTCCATGTCCCATCTAAATACAGCATCCCTACTTGAAGGCATCTCGGACTTAGTCGATTTTTCATTAATTCTAAGAAAAACATATGTTAGGATGCTGGGAGATGAATGGGATGCTGCATGGAGATGAATCTTGATCTTCTTCATCTCCCATCTCAATACAGCATCCCTACTTAGAGGCATCTCGGACTTAGTCGATTTTTCATAAATTCTAAGAAAAACATATGTTAGGATGCTGCGAGATGAATGGGATGCTGCATGGAGATGAATCTTGAACTTCTTCATCTCCCATCGTAATACAGCATCCGAACTTAAAGGCATCTCGGACTTAGTCGATTTTTCATAAATTCTAAGAAGTTCATATGTTAGGATGCTGGGAGATGAATGGGATGCTGCATGGTGATGAATCTTGATCTCCTACATCTCTCATCTCAATACAGCATCCCTACTTAAAGCCATCTCGGACTTAGTCGGTTTTTCATAAATTCATAGAAATTCATATGTTAGGATGCTGGGAGATGAATGGGATGCTGCATGGAGATGAATCTGGATCTCCTACATCTCCCATCTTAATACAGCATCCCTACTTAAAGGCATCTCGGACTTAGTCGATTTTTCATAAATTCTAAGAAAAACATATGTTAGGATGCTGCGAGATGAATGGGATGCTGCATGGAGATGAATCTTGATCTCCTACATATCCCATCTTAATACAGCATCCCTTCTTAAAGGCATCTCGGACTTGGTCGATTTTTCATAAATTCTAAGAAATTCATATGTTAGGATGCTGGGAGATGAATGGGATGCTGCATGGAGATGAATCTTGATCTCCTACATCTCCCATTTCAATACAGCATCCCTACTTAAAGGCATCTCGGACTTATTCGATTTTTCATAAATTCATAGAAATTCATATGTTAGGATGCTGGGAGATGAATGGGATGCTGCATGGAGATGAATCTTGATCTCCTACATCTCTCATCTCAATACAGCATCCCTACTTAAAGCCATCTCGGACTTAGTCGATTTTTCATAAATTCATAGAAATCCATATGTTAGGATGCTGCGAGATGAATGGGATGCTGCATGGAGATGAATCTTGATCTACTTCATCTCCCATCTTAATACAGCATCCCTACTTAAATGCATCTCGGACTTAGTCGATTTTTCATAAATTCTAAGAAAAACTTATGTTAGGATGCTGGGAGATGAATATGATGCTGCATGGAGATGTATCTTGATCTCCTACATCTCTCATCTCAATACAGCATCCCTTCTTAAAGGCATCTCGGAATTAGTCGATTTTTCATAAATTCATAGAAATTCATATGTTAGGATGCTGCGAGATGAATAAGATGCTGCATGGAGATGAATCTTGATCTTCTCCATCTCCCATCTTTATACAGCATCCCTACTTAAAGGCATCTCGGACTTAGTCGAGTTTTCATAAATTCTAAGAAAAACATATGTAAGGATGCTGCGAGATGAATGGGATGCTGCATGGAGATGAATCTTGATCTTCTTCATCTCCCATCTCGATACAGCATCCCTACTTAAAGGCATCTCGGACTTAGTCGATTTTTCATAAATTCTAAGAAATTCATATGTTAGGATGCTGCGAGATGAATGGGATGCTGCATGGAGATGAATCTTGATCTTCTCCATCTCCCATCTTAATACAGCATCCCTACTTATAAGCATCTCGGACTTAGTCGATTTTTCATAAATTCTAAGAAAAACATATGTTAGGATGCTGCGAGATGAATGGGATGCTGCATGGAGATGCATCTTGATCTTCTTCATCTACCATCTTAATAAAGCATCCCAACTTGAAGGCATCTCGGACTTAGTCGATTTTTCATAATTTCTAAGAAATTCATATGTAAGGATGCTGGGAGATGAATGGGATGCTGCATGGAGATGAATCTTGATCATTCTCATCTCCCATCTTAATACAGCATCCCTACTTAAAGGCATCTCGGACTTAGTCGATTTTTCATAAATTCATAGAAAAACATATGTTAGGATGCTGGGAGATGAATGGGATGCTGCATGGAGATGAATCTTGGTCTTCATCATCTCCCATCTTAATACAGCATCCCTACTTAAAGGCATCTCGGACTTAGTCGATTTTTCATAAATTCTAAGAAATTCATATGTTAGGATGCTGCGAGATGAATGGGATGCTGCATGGAGATGAATCTTGATCTTCTTCATCTCCCATCTTAATACAGCATCCCTACTTCATGGCATCTCGGACTTAGTCGATTTTTCATGAATTCTAAGAAAAACATATGTTAGGATGCTGCGAGATGAATGGGATGCTGCATGGAGATGAATCTTGATCTTCTTCATCTCCCATCTTAATACAGCATCCCTACTTAAAGGCATCTCGGACTTAGTCGATTTTTCATAAATTCATCGAAATTCATATGTTAGGATGCTGGGAGATGAATGGGATGCTGCATGGAGATGAATCTTGATCTCCTACATCTCCCATCTTAATACAGCATCCCTACTTAAAGCCATCTCGGACTTAGTCGATTTTTCATAAATTCTAAGAAATTCATATGTTAGGATGCTGGGAGATGAATGGGATGCTGCATGGAGATGAATCTTGATCTCCTACATCTCCCATCTCAATACAGCATCCCTACTTAAAGGCATCTCGGACTTAGTCGATTTTTCATAAATTCATAGAAATTCATATGTTAGGATGCTGCGAGATGAATGGGATGCTGCATGGAGATGAATCTTGATCTTCTTCATCTCCCATCTTAATACAGCATCCCTACTTAAAGGCATCTCGGACTTAGTCGATTTTTCATAAATTCATCGAAATTCATATGTTAGGATGCTGCGAGATGAATGGGATGCTGCATGGAGATGAATCTTGATCTCCTACATCTCTCATCTCAATACAGCATCCCTACTTAAAGCCATCTCGGACTAAGTCGATTTTTCATAAATTCATAGAAATTCATATGTTAGGATGCTGCGAGATGAATGGGATGCTGCATGGAGATGAATCTTGATCTCCTACATCTCTCATCTCAATACAGCATCCCTACTTAAAGGCATCTCGGACTTAGTCGATTTTTCATAAATTCATAGAAATTCATATGTTAGGATGCTGGGAGATGAATGGGATGCTGCATGGAGATGAATCTTGATCTTCTTCATCTCCCATCTTAATACAGCATCCCTACTTAAAGGCATCTCGGACTTAGTCGATTTTTCATAAATTCTAAGAAATTCATATGTTAGGATGCTGAAAGATGAATGGGATGCTGCATGGAGATGAATCTTAATCTCCTACATCTCCCATCTCAATACAGCATCCCTACTTAAAGGCATCTCGGACTTAGTCGATTTTTCATAAATTCATAGAAATTCATATGTTAGGATGCTGGGAGATGAATGGGATGCTGCATGGAGATGAATCTTGATCTTCTTCATCTCCCATCTTAATACAGCATCCCTACTTAAAGGCATCTCGGACTTAGTCGATTTTTCATAAATTCTAAGAAATTCATATGTTAGGATGCTGAAAGATGAATGGGATGCTGCATGGAGATGAATCTTAATCTCCTACATCTCCCATCTCAATACAGCATCCCTACTTAAAGGCATCTCGGACTTAGTCGATTTTTCATAAATTCATAGAAATTCATATGTTAGGATGCTGGGAGATGAATGGGATGCTGCATGGAGATGAATCTTGATCTTCTTCATCTCCCATCTTAATACAGCATCCCTACTTAAAGGCATCTCGGACTTAGTCGATTTTTCATAAATTCTAAGAAATTCATATGTTAGGATGCTGGGAGATGAATGGGATGCTGCATGGAGATGAATCTTGATCTCCTACATCTCCCATCTTAATACAGCATCCCTACTTAAAGCCATCTCGGACTTAGTCGATTTTTCATAAATTCTAAGAAATTCATATGTTAGGATGCTGGGAGATGAATGGGATGCTGCATCGAGATGAATCTTGATCTCCTACATCTCCCATCTCAATACAGCATCCCTACTTAAAGGCATCTCGGACTTAGTCGATTTTTCATAAATTCATAGAAATTCATATGTTAGGATGCTGCGAGATGAATGGGATGCTGCATGGAGATGAATCTTGATCTTCTTCATCTCCCATCTTAATACAGCATCCCTACTTAAAGGCATCTCGGACTTAGTCGATTTTTCATAAATTCATAGAAATTCATATGTTAGGATGCTGCGAGATGAATGGAATGCTGCATGGAGATGAATCTTGATCTCCTACATCTCTCATCTCAAAACAGCATCCCTACTTAAAGGCATCTCGGACTTAGTCGATTTTTCATAAATTCTAAAAAAAACATATGTTAGGATGCTGCGAGATGAATGGGATGCTGCATGGAGATGAATCTTGATCTTCTTCATCTCCCATCTTAATACAGCATCCCTACTTAAATGCATCTCGGACTTAGTCGATTTTTCATAAATTCTAAGAAAAACATATGTTAGGATGCTGGGAGATGAATGGGATGCTGCATGGAGATGAATCTTGATCTTCTTCATCTCCCATCTCAATACAGCATCCCTACTTAAAGGCATCTCGGACTTAGTCGATTTTTCATAAATTCTAAGAGAAACATTTGTAAGGATCCTGCGAGATGAATGGGATGCTGCATGGAGATGAATCTGGATCTCCTACATCTCCCATCTCAATACAGCATCCCTACTTAAAGGCATCTCGGACTTAGTCGATTTTTCATAAATTCATAGAAATTCATATGTTAGGATGCTGCGAGATGAATGGGATGCTGCATGGAGATGAATCTTGATCTTCTTCATCTCCCATCTCGATACAGCATCCCTACTTAAAGGCATCTCGGACTTAGTCGATTTTTCATAAATTCTAAGAAATTCATATGTTAGGATGCTGCGAGAGGAATGGGATGCTGCATGGAGATGAATCTTGATCTTCTTCATCTCCCATCTCAATACAGCATCCCTACTTAAAGGCATCTCGGACTTAGTCGATTTTTCATAAATTCTAAGAGAAACATTTGTAAGGATCATGCGAGATGAATGGGATGCTGCATGGAGATGAATCTTGATCTTCTTCATCTCCCATCTCAATACAGCATCCCTACTTAAAGGCATCTCGGACTTAGTCGATTTTTCATAAATTCTAAAAAATTCATATGTAAAAATGCTGGGAGATGAATGGGATGCTGCATGGAGATGAATCTTGATCTCCTACATCTCCCATCTTAATACAGCATCCCTACTTAAAGCCATCTCGGACTTAGTCGATTTTTCATAAATTCTAAGAAATTCATATGTTAGGATGCTGGGAGATGAATGGGATGCTGCATCGAGATGAATCTTGATCTTCTTCATCTCCCATCTTATTACAGCATCCCTACTTAGAGGCATCTCGGACTTAGTCGATTTTTCATAAATTCATAGAAATTCATATGTTAGGATGCTGCGAGATGAATGGGATGCTGCATGGAGATGAATCTTGATCTCCTACATCTCCCATCTTAATACAGCATCCCTACTTAAAGCCATCTCGGACTTAGTCGATTTTTCATAAATTCTAAGAAATTCATATGTTAGGATGCTGCGAGATGAATGGGATGCTGCATGGAGATGAATCTTGATCTCCTACATCTCTCATCTCAATACAGCATCCCTACTTAAAGGCATCTCGGACTTAGTCGATTTTTCATAAATTCATAGAAATTCATATGTTAGGATGCTGCGAGATGAATGGGATGCTGCATGGAGATGAATCTTGATCTCCTACATCTCCCATCTTAATACAGCATCCCTACTTAAATGCATCTCGGACTTAGTCGATTTTTCATAAATTCTAAGAAATTCATATGTTAGGATGCTGCGAGATGAATGGGATGCTGCATGGAGATGAATCTTGATCTCCTACATCTCTCATCTCAATACAGCATCCCTACTTAAAGGCATCTCGGACTTAGTCGATTTTTCATAAATTCATAGAAATTCATATGTTAGGATGCTGCGAGATGAATGGGATGCTGCATGGAGATGAATCTTGATCTTCTTCATCTCCCATCTTAATACAGCATCCCTACTTAAAGGCATCTCGGACTTAGTCGATTTTTCATAAATTCATAGAAATTCATATGTTAGGATGCTGCGAGATGAATGGGATGCTGCATGGAGATGAATCTTGATCTCCTACATCTCTCATCTCAATACAGCATCCCTACTTAAAGGCATCTCGGACTTAGTCGATTTTTCATAAATTCATAGAAATTCATATGTTAGGATGCTGGGAGATGAATGGGATGCTGCATGGAGATGAATCTTGATCTTCTTCATCTCCCATCTTAATACAGCATCCCTACTTAAAGGCATCTCGGACTTAGTCGATTTTTCATAAATTCTAAGAAATTCATATGTTAGGATGCTGCGAGATGAATGGGATGCTGCATGGAGATGAATCTTGATCTACTTCATCTCCCATCTTAATACAGCATCCCTACTTAAATGCATCTCGGACTTAGTCGATTTTTCATAAATTCTAAGAAATTCATATGTTAGGATGCTGGGAGATGAATGGGATGCTGCATGGAGATGAATCTTGATCTTCTTCATCTCCCATCTTAATACAGCATCCCTACTTAAAGGCATCTCGGACTTAGTCGATTTTTCATAAATTCTAAGAAATTCATATGTTAGGATGCTGGGAGATGAATGGGATGCTGCATGGAGATGAATCTTGATCTCCTACATCTCTCATCTCAATACAGCATCCCTACTTAAAGGCATCTCGGACTTAGTCGATTTTTCATAAATCCATAGAAATTCATATGTTAGGATGCTGCGAGATGAATGGGATGCTGCATGGAGATGAATCTTGATCTTCTTCATCTCCCATCTTAATACAGCATCCCTACTTAAAGGCATCTCGGACTTAGTCGATTTTTCATAAATTCTAAAAAATTCATATGTAAAAATGCTGGGAGATGAATGGGATGCTGCATGGAGATGAATCTTGATCTCCTACATCTCTCATCTCAATACAGCATCCCTACTTAAAGGCATCTCGGACTTAGTCGATTTTTCATAAATTCATAGAAATTCATATGTTAGGATGCTGCGAGATGAATGGGATGCTGCATAGAGATGAATCTTGATCTCCTACATCTCCCATCTTAGTACAGCATCCCTACTTAAAGCCATCTCGGACTTAGTCGATTTTTCATAAATTCTAAGAAATTCATATGTAAGGATGCTGGGAGATGAATGGGATGCTGCATAGAGATGAATCTTGATCTCCTACATCTCCCATCTTAGTACAGCATCCCTACTTAAAGCCATCTCGGACTTAGTCGATTTTTCATAAATTCATAGAAATTCATATGTTAGGATGCTGCGAGATGAATGGGATGCTGCATGGAGATGAATCTTGATCTACTTCATCTCCCATCTTAATACAGCATTCCTACTTAAATGCATCTCGGACTTAGTCGATTTTTCATAAATTCATAGAAATTCATATGTTAGGATGCTGCGAGATGAATGGGATGCTGCATGGAGATGAATCATGATCTCCTACATCTCTCATCTCAATACAGCATCCCTACTTAAAGGCATCTCGGACTTAGTCGATTTTTCATAAATTCATAGAAATTCATATGTTAGGATGCTGGGAGATGAATGGGATGCTGCATGGAGATGAATCTTGATCTTCTTCATCTCCCATCTTAATACAGCATCCCTACTTGAAGGCATCTCGGACTTAGTCGATTTTTCATAAATTCATAGAAATTCATATGTTAGGATGCTGCGAGATGAATGGGATGCTGCATGCAGATGAATATTGATCTCCTACATCTCCCGTCTCAATACAGCATCCCTACTTAAAGGCATCTCGGACTTAGTCGATTTTTCATAAATTCATAGAAATTCATATGTTAGGATGCTGCGAGATGAATGGGATGCTGCATGGAGATGAATCTTGATCTCCTACATCTCTCATCTCAATACAGCATCCCTACTTAAAGGCATCTCGGACTTAGTCGATTTTTCATAAATTCATAGAAATTCATATGTTAGGATGCTGGGAGATGAATGGGATGCTGCATGGAGATGAATCTTGATCTTCTTCATCTCCCATCTTAATACAGCATCCCTACTTAAAGGCATCTCGGACTTAGTCGATTTTTCATAAATTCTAAGAAATTCATATGTTAGGATGCTGGGAGATGAATGGGATGCTGCATGGAGATAAATCTTGATCTCCTACATCTCCCATCTCAATACAGCATCCCTACTTAAAGGCATCTCGGACTTAGTCGATTTTTCATAAATTCATAGAAATTCATATGTTAGGATGCTGGGAGATGAATGAGATGCTGCATGGAGATGAATCTTGATCTTCTTCATCTCCCATCTTAATACAGCATCCCTACTTAAAGGCATCTCGGACTTAGTCGATTTTTCATAAATTCTAAGAAATTCATATGTTAGGATGCTGGGAGATGAATGGGATGCTGCATGGAGATGAATCTTGATCTCCTACATCTCCCATCTCAATACAGCATCCCTACTTAAAGGCATCTCGGACTTAGTCGATTTTTCATAAATTCATAGAAATTCATATGTTAGGATGCTGCGAGATGAATGGGATGCTGCATGGAGATGAATCTTGATCTCCTACATCTCTCATCTCAATACAGCATCCCTACTTAAAGCCATCTCGGACTTAGTCGATTTTTCATAAATTCTAAGAAAAACATATGTTAGGATGCTGCGAGATGAATGGGATGCTGCATGGAGATGAATCTTGATCTTCTTCATCTCCCATCTTAATACAGCATCCCTACTTAAATGCATCTCGGACTTAGTCGATTTTTCATAAATTCTAAGAAAAACATATGTTAGGATGCTGCGAGATGAATGGGATGCTGCATGGAGATGAATCTTGATCTTCTTCATCTCCCATCTTAATACAGCATCCCTACTTAAATGCATCTCGGACTTAGTCGATTTTTCATAAATTCTAAGAAAAACATATGTTAGGATGCTGCGAGATGAATGGGATGCTGCATGGAGATGAATCTTGATCTTCTTCATCTCCCATCTTAATACAGCATCCCTACTTAAAGGCATCTCGGACTTAGTCGATTTTTCATAAATTCTAAGAAATTCATATGTTAGGATGCTGGGAGATGAATGGGATGCTGCATGGAGATGAATCTTGATCTCCTACATCTCCCATCTTAATACAGCATCCCTACTTAAAGCCATCTCGGACTTAGTCGATTTTTCATAAATTCTAAGAAATTCATATGTTAGGATGCTGGGAGATGAATGGGATGCTGCATGGAGATGAATCTTGATCTCCTACATCTCCCATCTCAATACAGCATCCCTACTTAAAGGCATCTCGGACTTAGTCGATTTTTCATAAATTCATAGAAATTCATATGTTAGGATGCTGCGAGATGAATGGGATGCTGCATGGAGATGAATCTTGATCTTCTTCATCTCCCATCTTAATACAGCATCCCTACTTAAAGGCATCTCGGACTTAGTCGATTTTTCATAAATTCATCGAAATTCATATGTTAGGATGCTGCGAGATGAATGGGATGCTGCATGGAGATGAATCTTGATCTCCTACATCTCTCATCTCAATACAGCATCCCTACTTAAAGCCATCTCGGACTAAGTCGATTTTTCATAAATTCATAGAAATTCATATGTTAGGATGCTGCGAGATGAATGGGATGCTGCATGGAGATGAATCTTGATCTCCTACATCTCTCATCTCAATACAGCATCCCTACTTAAAGGCATCTCGGACTTAGTCGATTTTTCATAAATTCATAGAAATTCATATGTTAGGATGCTGGGAGATGAATGGGATGCTGCATGGAGATGAATCTTGATCTTCTTCATCTCCCATCTTAATACAGCATCCCTACTTAAAGGCATCTCGGACTTAGTCGATTTTTCATAAATTCTAAGAAATTCATATGTTAGGATGCTGCTAGATGAATGGGATGCTGCATGGAGATGAATCTTGATCTTCTTCATGTCCCATCTTAATACAGCATCCCTACTTAAAGCCATCTCGGACTTAGTCGATTTTTCATAAATTCTAAGAAATTCATATGTTAGGATGCTGGGTGATGAATGGGATGCTGCATGGAGATGAATCTTGATCTTCTTCATCTCCCATCTAAATACAGCATCCCTACTTAAAGGCATCTCGGACTTAGTCGATTTTTCATAAATTCATAGAAAAACATATGTTAGGATGCTGGGAGATGAATGGGATGCTGCATGGAGATGAATCTTGATCTTTATCATCTTCCATCTTAATACAGCATCCCTATTTAAAGGCATCTCGGACTAAGTCGATTTTTCATAAATTCTAAGAAAAACATATGTTAGGATGCTGGGAGATGAATGGGATGCTGCATGGAGATGAATCTTGATCTTTATCATCTTCCATCTTAATACAGCATCCCTACTTAAAGGCATCTCGGACTTAGTCGATTTTTCATAAATTCATAGAAATTCATATGTTAGGATGCTGGGAGATGAATGGGATGCTGCATGGAGATGAATCTTGATCTTCTTCATCTCCCATCTTAATACAGCATCCCTACTTAAAGGCATCTCGGACTTAGTCGATTTTTCATAACTTCTAAGTAAAACATATGTTAGGATGCTGCGAGATGAATGAGATGCTGCATGGAGATGAATCTTGATCTCCTACATCTCCCATCTCAATACAGCATCCCTACTTAAAGGCATCTCGGACTTAGTCGATTTTTCATAAATTCTAAGAAATTCATATGTTAGGATGCTGCGAGATGAATGGGATGCTGCATGGAGATGAATCTTGATCTTCTACATCTCCCATCTTAATACAGCATCCCTACGTAAAGGCATCTCGGACTTAGTAGATTTTTCATAACTTCTAAGAAAAACATATGTTAGGATGCTGCGAGATGAATGAGATGCTGCATGGAGATGAATCTTGATCTCCTACATCTCCCATCTCAATACAGCATCCCTACTTAAAGGCATCTCGGACTTAGTCGATTTTTCATAAATTCTAAGAAATTCATATGTTAGGATGCTGCGAGATGTATGGGATGCTGCATGGAGATGATTCTTGATCTTCTTCATCTCCCATCTCATTACAGCATCCCTTCTTAAAGGCATCTCGGACTTAGTCGATTTTTCATAAATTCTTAGAAAAACATATGTTAGGATGCTGCGAGATGAATGGGATGCTGCATGGAGATGAATCTTGACCTTCTTCATCTTCCATCTCGATACAGCATCCCTACTTAAAGGCATCTCGGACTTAGTCGATTTTTCATAAATTCTAAGAAATTCATATGTTAGGATGCTGCGAGATGAATGGGATGCTGCATGGAGATGAATCTTGATCTTCTTTATCTCCCATCATAATACAGCATCCCTACTTAAAGGCATCTCGGACTTAGTCGATGTTTCATAAATTCTAAGAAATTCATATGTAAGGATGCTGCGAGATGAATGGGATGCTGCATGGAGATGAATCTTGATCTTCTTCATCTCCCATCTCAATACAGCATCCCTACTTCATGGCATCTCGGACTTAGTCGATTTTTCATAACTTTTAAGAAAAACATATGTTAGGATGCTGGGAGATGAATGGGATGCTGCATGGAGATGAATCTTGATCTTCTTCATCTCCCATCTCAATACAGCATCCCTACTTAAATGCATCTCGGACTTAGTCGATTTTTCATAACTTCTAAGTAAAACATATGTTAGGATGCTGCGAGATGAATGGGATGCTGCATGGAGATGAATCTTGATCTTCTTCATCTCCCATCTTGATACAGCATCCCTACTTTAAGGCATCTTGGACTTAGTCAATTTTTCATAAATTCTAAGAAAAACATATGTTAGGGTGCTGCGAGATGAATGGGATGCTGCATGGAGATGATTCTTGATCTTCTTTATCTCCCATCTTAATACAGCATCCCTACTTAAAGGCATCTCGGACTTAGTCGATTTTTCATAAATTCTAAGAAAAACATATGTTAGGATGCTGCGAGATGAATGGGATGCTGCATGGAGATGAATCTTGATCTTCTTCATCTCCCATCTTAATACAGCATGCCTACTTAAAGGCATCTCGGACTTAGTCTATTTTTCATAAATTCATAGAAATTCATATGTTAGGATGCTGGGAGATGAATGGGATGCTGCATGGAGATGAATCTTGATCTTCTTCATCTCCCATCTTAATACAGCATCCCTACTTAAAGGCATCTCGGACTTAGTCAATTTTTCATAAATTCTAAGAAATTCATATATTAGGATGCTGCGAGATGAATGGGATGCTGCATTGAGATGAATCTTGATCTTCTTCATCTCCCATCTTAATACAGCATCCCTACTTAAAGGCATCTCGGACTTAGTCGATTTTTCATAAATTATTAGAAATTCATATGTTAGGATGCTGCGAGATGAATGGGATGCTGCATGGTGATGAATCTTGATCTTCTCCATCTCCCATCTTAATACAGCATCCCTTCTTAAAGGCATCTCGGACTTAGTCGATTTTTCATAAATTCTAAGAAAAACATATGTTAGGATGCTGCGAGATGAATGGGATGCTGCATGGAGATGAATCTTGATCTTCTTCATCTCCCATCTTAATACAGCATCCCTACTTAAAGGCATCTCGGACTTAGTCGATTTTTCATAAATTCTAAGAAAAACATATGTTAGGATGCTGCGAGATGAATGGGATGCTGCATGGAGATGAATCTTTATCTTCTCCATCTCCCATCTTAATACAGCATCCCTACTTAAAGGCATCTCGGACTTAGTCGATTTTTCATAAATTCTAAGAAAACAATATGTTAGGATGCTGCGAGATGAATGGGATGCTGCATGGAGATGAATCTTGATCTTCTCCATCTCCCATCTTAATACAGCATCCCTACTTAATGGCATCTCGGACTTAGTCGATTTTTCATAAATTCTAAGAAAACAATATGTTAGGATGCTGCGAGATGAATGGGATGCTGCATGGAGATGAATCTTGATCTCCTACATCTCCCATCTTAATACAGCATCCCTACTTAAAGGCATCTCGGACTTAGTCGATTTTTCATAAAATCTAAGAAAAACATATGTTAGGATGCTGCGAGATGAATGGGATGCTGCATGGAGATGAATCTTGATCTTATTCATCTCCCATCTTGATACAGCATCCCTACTTTAAGGAATCTTGGACTTAGTCGATTTTTCATAAATTCTAAGAAAAACATATGTTAGGATGCTGGGAGATAAATGGGATGCTGCATGGAGATGAATCTTGATCTTCTTCATCTCCCATCTTAATACAGCATCCCTACTTAAAGGCATCTCGGACTTAGTCAATTTTTCATAAGTTCTAAGAAAAACATATGTTAGGATGCTGCGAGAGGAATGGGATGCTGCATGGAGATGAATCTTGATCTTCTTCATCTCCCATCTTAATACAGCATCCCTACTTAAAGGCATCTTGGACTTAGTCGATTTTTCATAAATTCTAAGAAAAACATATGTTAGGATGCTGCGAGATGAATGGGATGCTGCATGAAGATGAATCTTGATCTTCTTCATCTCCCATCTTAATACAGCATCCCTAATTAAAGGCATCTCGGACTTAGTCGATTTTTCATAAATTCTAAGAAATTCATATGTTAGGATGCTGCGAGATGAATGGGATGCTGCATGGAGATGAATCTTGATCTTCTTCATCTCCCCTCTCAATACAGCATCCCTACTTAAAGGCATCTCGGACTTAGTCGATTTTTCATAAATTCTAAGAAATTCATATGTTAGGATGCTGGGAGATGAATGGGATGCTGCATGGAGATGAATCTTGATCTTCTTCATCTCCCATCTCAATACAGCATCCCTACTTAAATGCATCTCGGACTTAGTCGATTTTTCATAACTTCTAAGTAAAACATATGTTAGGATGCTGCGAGATGAATGGGATGCTGCATGGAGATGAATCTTGATCTTCTTCATCTCCCATCTTGATACAGCATCCCTACTTTAAGGCATCTTGGACTTAGTCAATTTTTCATAAATTCTAAGAAAAACATATGTTAGGGTGCTGCGAGATGAATGGGATGCTGCATGGAGATGATTCTTGATCTTCTTTATCTCCCATCTTAATACAGCATCCCTACTTAAAGGCATCTCGGACTTAGTCGATTTTTCATAAATTCTAAGAAAAACATATGTTAGGATGCTGCGAGATGAATGGGATGCTGCATGGAGATGAATCTTGATCTTCTTCATCTCCCATCTTAATACAGCATGCCTACTTAAAGGCATCTCGGACTTAGTCTATTTTTCATAAATTCATAGAAATTCATATGTTAGGATGCTGGGAGATGAATGGGATGCTGCATGGAGATGAATCTTGATCTTCTTCATCTCCCATCTTAATACAGCATCCCTACTTAAAGGCATCTCGGACTTAGTCAATTTTTCATAAATTCTAAGAAATTCATATATTAGGATGCTGCGAGATGAATGGGATGCTGCATTGAGATGAATCTTGATCTTCTTCATCTCCCATCTTAATACAGCATCCCTACTTAAAGGCATCTCGGACTTAGTCGATTTTTCATAAATTATTAGAAATTCATATGTTAGGATGCTGCGAGATGAATGGGATGCTGCATGGTGATGAATCTTGATCTTCTCCATCTCCCATCTTAATACAGCATCCCTTCTTAAAGGCATCTCGGACTTAGTCGATTTTTCATAAATTCTAAGAAAAACATATGTTAGGATGCTGCGAGATGAATGGGATGCTGCATGGAGATGAATCTTGATCTTCTTCATCTCCCATCTTAATACAGCATCCCTACTTAAAGGCATCTCGGACTTAGTCGATTTTTCATAAATTCTAAGAAAAACATATGTTAGGATGCTGCGAGATGAATGGGATGCTGCATGGAGATGAATCTTTATCTTCTCCATCTCCCATCTTAATACAGCATCCCTACTTAAAGGCATCTCGGACTTAGTCGATTTTTCATAAATTCTAAGAAAACAATATGTTAGGATGCTGCGAGATGAATGGGATGCTGCATGGAGATGAATCTTGATCTTCTCCATCTCCCATCTTAATACAGCATCCCTACTTAATGGCATCTCGGACTTAGTCGATTTTTCATAAATTCTAAGAAAACAATATGTTAGGATGCTGCGAGATGAATGGGATGCTGCATGGAGATGAATCTTGATCTCCTACATCTCCCATCTTAATACAGCATCCCTACTTAAAGGCATCTCGGACTTAGTCGATTTTTCATAAAATCTAAGAAAAACATATGTTAGGATGCTGCGAGATGAATGGGATGCTGCATGGAGATGAATCTTGATCTTATTCATCTCCCATCTTGATACAGCATCCCTACTTTAAGGAATCTTGGACTTAGTCGATTTTTCATAAATTCTAAGAAAAACATATGTTAGGATGCTGGGAGATAAATGGGATGCTGCATGGAGATGAATCTTGATCTTCTTCATCTCCCATCTTAATACAGCATCCCTACTTAAAGGCATCTCGGACTTAGTCAATTTTTCATAAGTTCTAAGAAAAACATATGTTAGGATGCTGCGAGAGGAATGGGATGCTGCATGGAGATGAATCTTGATCTTCTTCATCTCCCATCTTAATACAGCATCCCTACTTAAAGGCATCTTGGACTTAGTCGATTTTTCATAAATTCTAAGAAAAACATATGTTAGGATGCTGCGAGATGAATGGGATGCTGCATGAAGATGAATCTTGATCTTCTTCATCTCCCATCTTAATACAGCATCCCTAATTAAAGGCATCTCGGACTTAGTCGATTTTTCATAAATTCTAAGAAATTCATATGTTAGGATGCTGC
Organism: Anopheles ziemanni; assembly: GCF_943734765.1. Lineage (NCBI taxonomy): Eukaryota > Metazoa > Arthropoda > Insecta > Diptera > Culicidae > Anopheles > Anopheles ziemanni. The sequence goes on along the minus strand of NW_026689746.1, from coordinate 12,473 downwards.
GAGATGAATGGGATGCTGCATGGAGATGAATCTTGATCTTCTTCATCTCCCCTCTCAATACAGCATCCCTACTTAAAGGCATCTCGGACTTAGTCGATTTTTCATAAATTCTAAGAAATTCATATGTTAGGATGCTGGGAGATGAATGGGATGCTGCATGGAGATGAATCTTGATCTCCTACATCTCCCATCTCAATACAGCATCCCTACTTAAAGGCATCTCGGACTTAGTCGATTTTTCATAAATTCTAAGAAATTCATATGTTAGGATGCTGCGAGATGAATGAGATGCTGCATGGAGATGAATCTTGATCTCCTACATCTCCCATCTCAATACAGCATCCCTACTTAAAGCCATCTCGGACTTAGTCGATTTTTCATAAATTCATAGAAATTCATATGTTAGGATGCTGCGAGATGAATGGGATGCTGCATGGAGATAAATCTTGATCTCCTACATCTCCCATCTCAATATAGCATCCCTACTTAAAGCCATCTCGGACTTAGTCGATTTTTCATAAATTCATAGAAATTCATATGTTAGGATGCTGCGAGATGAATGGGATGCTGCATGGAGATGAACCTTGATCTCCTACATCTCTTATCTCAATACAGCATCCCTACTTAAAGGCATCTTGGACTTAGTCGATTTTTCATAAATTCTAAGAAAAACATACGTTAGGATGCTGCGAGATGAATGGGATGCTGCATGGAGATAAATCTTGATCTCCTACATCTCCCATCTCAATATAGCATCCCTACTTAAAGCCATCTCGGACTTAGTCGATTTTTCATAAATTCATAGAAATTCATATGTTAGGATGCTGCGAGATGAATGGGATGCTGCATGGAGATGAATCTTGATCTCCTACATCTCCCATCTCAATATAGCATCCCTACTTAAAGCCATCTCGGACTTAGTCGATTTTTCATAAATTCATAGAAATTCATATGTTAGGATGCTGCGAGATGAATGGGATGCTGCATGGAGATGAATCTTGATCTCCTACATCTCTCATCTCAATACAGCATCCTTACTTAAAGCCATCTCGGACTTAGTCGATTTTTCATAAATTCATAGAAATTCATATGTTAGGATGCTGGGAGATGAATGGGATGCTGCATGGAGATAAATCTTGATCTCCTACATCTCCCATCTCAATACAGCATCCCTACTTAAAGCCATCTCGGACTTAGTCGATTTTTCATAAATTCATAGAAATTCATATGTCAGGATGCTGCGAGATGAATGGGAAGCTGCATGGAGATAAATCTTGATCTCCTACATCTCCCATCTCAATATAGCATCCCTACTTAAAGCCATCTCGGACTTAGTCGATTTTTCATAAATTCATAGAAATTCATATGTTAGGATGCTGCGAGATGAATGGGATGCTGCATGGAGATGAATCTTGATCTCCTACATCTCCCATCTCAATACAGCTTCCCTACTTAAAGGCATCTCGGACTAAGTCGATTTTTCATAAATTCATAGAAATTCATATGTAAGGATGCTGCGAGATGAATGGGATGCTGCATGGAGATGAATCTTGATCTTTTACATCTCCCATCTCAATACAGCATCCCTACTTAAAGGCATCTCGGACTTAGTCGATTTTTCATAAATTCTAAGAAATTCATATGTTAGGATGCTGCGAGATGAATGGGATGCTGCATGGAGATGAATCTTGATCTTCTTCAACTCCCATCTCAATACAGCATCCCTACTTAAATGCATCTCGGACTTAGTCGATTTTTCATAAATTCTAAGAAAAACATATGTTAGGATGCTGCGAGATGAATGGGATGCTGCATGGAGATGAATCTTGATCTTCTTCATCTCCCATCTCAATACAGCATCCCTACTTCATGGCATCTCGGACTTAGTCGATTTTTCATAACTTTTAAGAAAAACATATGTTAGGATGCTGGGAGATGAATGGGATGCTGCATGGAGATGAATCTTGATCTTCTTCATCTCCCATCTCAATACAGCATCCCTACTTAAATGCATCTCGGACTTAGTCGATTTTTCATAACTTCTAAGTAAAACATATGTTAGGATGCTGCGAGATGAATGGGATGCTGCATGGAGATGAATCTTGATCTTCTTCATCTCCCATCTTGATACAGCATCCCTACTTTAAGGCATCTTGGACTTAGTCAATTTTTCATAAATTCTAAGAAAAACATATGTTAGGGTGCTGCGAGATGAATGGGATGCTGCATGGAGATGATTCTTGATCTTCTTTATCTCCCATCTTAATACAGCATCCCTACTTAAAGGCATCTCGGACTTAGTCGATTTTTCATAAATTCTAAGAAAAACATATGTTAGGATGCTGCGAGATGAATGGGATGCTGCATGGAGATGAATCTTGATCTTCTTCATCTCCCATCTTAATACAGCATGCCTACTTAAAGGCATCTCGGACTTAGTCTATTTTTCATAAATTCATAGAAATTCATATGTTAGGATGCTGGGAGATGAATGGGATGCTGCATGGAGATGAATCTTGATCTTCTTCATCTCCCATCTTAATACAGCATCCCTACTTAAAGGCATCTCGGACTTAGTCAATTTTTCATAAATTCTAAGAAATTCATATATTAGGATGCTGCGAGATGAATGGGATGCTGCATTGAGATGAATCTTGATCTTCTTCATCTCCCATCTTAATACAGCATCCCTACTTAAAGGCATCTCGGACTTAGTCGATTTTTCATAAATTATTAGAAATTCATATGTTAGGATGCTGCGAGATGAATGGGATGCTGCATGGTGATGAATCTTGATCTTCTCCATCTCCCATCTTAATACAGCATCCCTTCTTAAAGGCATCTCGGACTTAGTCGATTTTTCATAAATTCTAAGAAAAACATATGTTAGGATGCTGCGAGATGAATGGGATGCTGCATGGAGATGAATCTTGATCTTCTTCATCTCCCATCTTAATACAGCATCCCTACTTAAAGGCATCTCGGACTTAGTCGATTTTTCATAAATTCTAAGAAAAACATATGTTAGGATGCTGCGAGATGAATGGGATGCTGCATGGAGATGAATCTTTATCTTCTCCATCTCCCATCTTAATACAGCATCCCTACTTAAAGGCATCTCGGACTTAGTCGATTTTTCATAAATTCTAAGAAAACAATATGTTAGGATGCTGCGAGATGAATGGGATGCTGCATGGAGATGAATCTTGATCTTCTCCATCTCCCATCTTAATACAGCATCCCTACTTAATGGCATCTCGGACTTAGTCGATTTTTCATAAATTCTAAGAAAACAATATGTTAGGATGCTGCGAGATGAATGGGATGCTGCATGGAGATGAATCTTGATCTCCTACATCTCCCATCTTAATACAGCATCCCTACTTAAAGGCATCTCGGACTTAGTCGATTTTTCATAAAATCTAAGAAAAACATATGTTAGGATGCTGCGAGATGAATGGGATGCTGCATGGAGATGAATCTTGATCTTATTCATCTCCCATCTTGATACAGCATCCCTACTTTAAGGAATCTTGGACTTAGTCGATTTTTCATAAATTCTAAGAAAAACATATGTTAGGATGCTGCGAGATGAATTAGATGCTGCATGGAGATGAATCTTGATCTTCTTCATCTCCCATCTTGATACAGCATCCCTACTTTAAGGCATCTTGGACTTAGTCGATTTTTCATAAATTCCAAGAAAAACATATGTTAGGATGCTGCGAGATGAATGGGATGCTGCATTGAGATGAATCTTGATCTTCTTCATCTCCCATCTTAATTCAGCATCCCTACTTAAAGGCATCTCGGACTTAGTCGATTTTTCATGAATTCATAGAAATTGATATGTTAGGAAGCTGCGAGATGAATGAGATGCTGCATGGAGATGAATCTTGATCTTATTCATCTCCCTCCTCAATACAGCATCCCTACTTAAAGGCATCTCGGACTTAGTCGATTTTTCATAAATTCATAGAAATTCATATGCTAGGATGCTGGGAGATGAATGGGATGCTGCATAGAGATGAATCTTGATCTTCTTCATCTCCCATCTTAATACAGCATCCCTACTTAAGGGCATCTCGGACTTTGTCGATTTTTCATAAATTCTAAGAAAAACATATGTTAGGATGCTGCGAGATGAATGGGATGTTGCATGGAGATGTATCTTGATCTCCTACATCTCCCATCTCAATACAGCATCCCTACTTAAAGGCATCTCGGACTTAGTCGATTTTTCATAAATTCTAAGAAATTCATATGTTAGGATGCTGCGAGATGAATGGGATGCTGCATGGAGATGAATCTTGATCTCCTACATCTCTGATCTCAATACAGCATCCCTACTTAAAGGCATCTCGGACTTAGTCGATTTTTCATAAATTCATAGAAATTCATATGTTAGGATGCTGCGAGATGAATTGGATGCTGCATGGAGATGAATCTTGATCTTCTACATCTCCCATCTTAATACAGCATCCCTACTTAAAGGCTCCTCGGACTTAGTCGATTTTTCATAAATTCTAAAAAAAAACATATGTCAGGATGCTGCGAGATGAATGAGATGCTGCATGGAGATGAATCTTGATCTTCTTAATCTCTCATTTCTTTACAGCATCCCTACTTAAAGGCATCTCGGACTTAGTCGATTTTTCATAAATTCTAAGAAAAACATATGTTAGGATGCTGCGAGATGAATATGATGCTGCATGGAGATGAATCTTGATCTTCTACATCTCCCATCTCAATAAAGCATCCCTACTTAAAGGCATCTCGGACTTAGTCGATTTTTCATAAATTCTGAGAAAAACATATGTTAGGATGCTGCGAGATGAAGGGGATGCTGCATGGAGATGAATCTTGATCTTCTTCATCTCCCATCTCAATACAGCATCCCTACTTAAAGGCATCTCGGACTTAGTCGATTTTTCATAAATTCTAAGAAAAACATATGTAAGGATGCTGCGAGATGAATGGGATGCTGCATGGAGATGGATCTTGATCTTCTAGATCTCCCATCTCAATACAGCATCCCTACTTAAAGGCATCTCGGACTAAATCGATTTTTCATAAATTCATAGAAATTCATATGTTAGGATGCTGGGAGATGAATGGGATGCTGCATGGAGATGAATCTTGATCTTCTTCATCTCCCATCTCAATACAGCATCCCTACTTAAAGGCATCTCGGACTTAGTCGATTTTTCATAAATTCATAGAAATTCATATATTAGGATGCTGGGAGATGAATGGGATGCTGCATGGAGATGAATCTTGATCTTCTTCATCTCCCATCTCAATACAGCATCCCTACTTAAAGGCATCTCGGACTTAGTCGATTTTTCATAAATTCTAAGAAAAACATATGTTAGGATACTGAGAGATGAATGGGATGCTGCATGGAGATGAATCTTGATCTTCTTCATCTCCCATCTCAATACAGCATCCCTACTTAAAGGCATCTCGGACTTAGTCGATTTTTCATAAATTCATAGAAATTCATATGTTAGGATGCTGCGAGATAAATGGGATGCTGCATGGAGATGAATCTTGATCTCCTACATCTCCCATATCAATACAGCATCCCTACTTAAAGGCATCTCGGACTTAGTCGATTTTTCATAAATTCATAGAAATTCATATGTTAGGATTCTGCGAGATGAATGGGATGCTGCATGGAGATGAATCTTGATCTTCTTCATCTCCCATCTTAATACAGCATCCCTACTTAAAGGCATCTCGGACTTAGTCGGTTTTTCATAAATTCTAAGAAATTCATATGTTAGGATGCTGCGAGATGAATGGGATGCTGCATGGAGATGAATCTTGATCTTCATCATCTCCCATCTCAATACAGCATCCAAACTTAAAGGCATCTCGGACTTAGTCCATTTTTCATAAATTCTAAGAAAAACATATGTTAGGATGCTGCGAGATGAATGGAATGCTGCATGGAGATGAATCTTGATCTTCTTCAACTCCCATCTTAATACCGCATCCCTGCTTAAAGGCATCTCGGACTTAGTCGATTTTTCATAAATTCTAAGAAAAACATATGTTAGGATGCTGCGAGATGAATGGGATGCTGCATGGAGATGAATCTTGATATTCTTCATCTCCCATCTTAATACAGCATCCCTGCTTAAAGGCATCTCGGACAAAGTCGATTTTTCATAAATTCTAAGAAAAACATATGTTAGGATGCTGCGAGATGAATCGGATGCTGCATTGAGATGAACCTTGATCTTCTTCATCTCCCATCTTAATACAGCATCCCTACTTAAAGGCATCTCGGACTTAGTCGATTTTTCATAAATTCTAAAAAAACATATGTTAGGATGCTGCGAGATGAATGGGATGCTGCATGGAGATGAATCTTGATATTCTTCATCTCCCATCTTAATACAGCATCCCTACTTAACGGCATCTCGGACTTAGTCGATTTTTCATAAATTCTAAGAAAAACATATGTTAGGATGCTGCGAGATGAATGGGATGCTGCATGGAGATGAATCTTGATCTTCTTCATCTCCCATCTTAATACAGCATCCCTAATTAAATGCATCTCGGACTTAGTCGATTTTTCATAAATTCTAAGAAAAACATATGTTAGGATGCTGCGAGATGAATGGGATGCTGCATGGAGATGAATCTTGATCTTCTTCATCTCCCATCTTAATACAGCATCCCTACTTAAAGGCATCTCGGACTTAGTCGATTTTTCATAAATTCTAAGAAATTCATATGTAAGGATGCTGGGAGATGAATGGGATGCTGCGTGGAGATGAATCTTGATCTCCTACAACTCCCATCTTAATACAGCATCCCTACTTAAAGCCATCTCGGACTTAGTCGATTTTTCAGAAATTCTAAGAAATTCATATGTTAGGATGCTGGGAGATGAATGAGATGCTGCATGGAGATGAATCTTGATCTCCTACATCTCCCATCTCAATACAGCATCCCTACTTAAAGGCATCTCGGACTTAGTCGATTTTTCATAAATTCATAGAAATTCATATGTTAGGATGCTGGGAGATGAATGGGATGCTGCATGGAGATGAATCTTGATCTTCTTCATCTCCCATCTTAATACAGCATCCCTACTTAAAGGCATCTCGGACGTAGTCGATTTTTCATAAATTCATAGAAATTCATATGTTAGGATGCTGGGAGATGAATGGGATGCTGCATGGAGATGAATCTTGATCTTCTTCATCTCCCATCTTAATACAGCATCCCTACTTAAAGGCATCTCGGACTTAGTCGATTTTTCATAAATTCTAAGAAATTCATATGTTAGGATGCTGGGAGATGAATGGGATGCTGCATGGAGATGAATCTTGATCTCCTACATCTCCCATCTCAATACAGCATCCCTACTTAAAGGCATCTCGGACTTAGTCGATTTTTCATAAATTCATAGAAATTCATATGTTAGGATGCTGCGAGTTGAATGGGATGCTGCATGGAGATGAATCTTGATCTCCTACATCTCTCATCTCAATACAGCATCCCTACTTAAAGGCATCTCGGACTTAGTCGATTTTTCATAAATTCATAGAAATTCATATGTTAGGATGCTGCGAGATGAATGGGATGCTGCATGGAGATGAATCTTGATCTCCTACATCTCCCATCTCAATACAGCATCCCTACTTAAAGCCATCTCGGACTTAGTCGATTTTTCATAAATTCATAAAAAAACATATGTTAGGATGCTGGGAGATGAATGGGATGCTGCATGGAGATGAATCTTGATCTTCATCATCTCCCATCTTAATACAGCATCCCTACTTAAAGGCATCTCGGACTTAGTCGATTTTTCATAAATTCTAAGAAAAACATATGTTAGGATGCTGGGAGATGAATGGGATGCTGCATGGAGATGAATCTTGATCTCCTACATCTCCCATCTCAATACAGCATCCCTACTTAAAGGCATCTCGGACTTAGTCGATTCCAATACTAGAACTATCTCGGACTTAGTCGATTTTTCATAAATTCATAGAAAAACATATGTTAGGATGCTGCGAGATGAATGGGATGCTGCATGGAGATGAATCTTGATCTCCTACATCTCTCATCTCAATACAGCATCCCTACTTAAAGCCATCTCGGACTTAGTCGATTTTTCATAAATTCTCAGAAATTCATATGTTAGGATGCTGGGAGATGAAAGGGATGCTGCATGGAGATGAAACTTGATCTCCTACATCTCCCATCTCAATACAGCATCCCTACTTAAAGGCATCTCGGACTTAGTCGATTTTTCATAAATTCTAAGAAAAGCATATGTTAGGATGCTGCGAGATGAATGGGATGCTGCATGGAGATAAATTTTGATCTTCTTCATCTCCCATCTTAATACAGCATCCCTACTTAAACGCATCTCGGACTTAGTCGATTTTTAATAAATTCTAAGAAAATCATATGTTAGGATGCTGCGAGGAGAATGGGATGCTGCATTGAGATGATTCTTGATCTTCTTCATCTCTCATCTCAATACAGCATCCTTTCTTAAAGGCATCTCGGACTTAGTCGATTTTTCATAAATTCTAAGAAAAACATATGTTAGGATGCTGGGAGATGAATGGGATGCTGCATGGAGATGAATCTTGATCTCCTACATCTCTCATCTCAATACAGCATCCCTACTTAAAGGCATCTCGGACTTAGTCGATTTTTCATAAATTCTAAGAAATTCATATGTTAGGATGCTGCGATATGAATGGGATGCTGCATGGAGATGAATCTTGATCTTCTTCATCTCCCATCTTAATACAGCATCCCTATTTGAAGGCATCTCGGACTTAGTCGATTTTTCATAAATTCTAAGAAAAACATATGGTAGGATGCTGGGAGATGAATGGGATGCTGCATGGAGATGAATCTTGATCTTCTTCATCTCCCATCTTAATACAGCATCCCTACTTAAAGGCATCTCGGACTTAGTCAATTTTTCATAAATTCTAAAAAAACATATGTTAGGATGCTGGGAGATGAATGGGATGCTGCATGGAGATGAATCTTGATCTTCTTCATCTCCCATCTCAATACAGCATCCCTACTTAAAGGCATCTCGGACTTAGTCGATTTTTCATAAATTCATAGAAAAACATATGTTAGGATGCAGGGAGATGAATGGGATGCTGCATGGAGATGAATCTTGATCTTCTTCATCTCCCATCTTAATACAGCATCCCTACTTAAAGGCATCTCGGACTTAGTCGATTTTTCATAAATTCATAGAAATTCATATGTTAGGATGCTGCGAGATGAATGGGATGCTGCATGGAGATGAATCTTGATCTCCTACATCTCCCATCTCAAAACAACATCCCTACTAAAAGGCATCTCGGACTTAGTCGATTTTTCATAAATTCTAAGAAAAACATATGTAAGGATGCTGCGAGATGAATGGGATGCTGCATGGAGATGGATCTTGATCTCCTACATCTCCCATCTTAATACAGCATCCCTACTTAAACGCATCTCGGACTTAGTCGATTTTTAATAAATTCTAAGAAAATCATATGTTAGGATGCTGCGAGATGAATGGGATGCTGCATGGAGATGAATCTTGATCTCCTACATCTCCCATCTCAAAACAGCATCCCTACTTAAAGGTATCTCGGACTTAGTCGATTTTTCATAAATTCATAGAAATTCATATGTAAGGATGCTGCGAGATGAATGGGATGCTGCATGGAGATGAACCTTGATCTCCTACATCTCCCATCTTAATACAGCATCCCTACTTAAAGGCATCTCGGACTTAGTCGATTTTTCATATATGCTAAGAAAAACATATGTTAGGATGCTGCGAGATGAATGGGATGCTGCATGGAGATGAATCTTGATCTTCTTCATCTCTCATCTCAATACAGCATCCCTACTTAAAGGCATCTCGGACTTAGTCGATTTTTCATAAATTCTAAGAAATTCATATGTTAGGATGCTGGGAGATGAATGGGATGCTGCATGGAGATGAATCTTGATCTTCTTAATCTCCTATCTGAATACAGCATCCCTACTTAAAGGCATCTCGGACTTAGTCGATTTTTCATAAATTCTAAGAAAAACATATGTTAGGATGCTGCGAGATGAATGGGATGCTGCATGACGATGAATCTTGATCTTCTCCATCTCCAATCTTAATACAGCATCCCTACTTAAAGGCATCTCGGACTTAGTCGATTTTTCATAAATTCTAAGAAAAACATTTGTTAGGATGCTGCGAGATGAATGGGATGCTGCATGGAGATGAATCTTGATCTTCTTCATCTCCCATCTTAATACAGCATCCCTACTAAAAGGCATATCGGACTTAGTCGATTTTTCATAAATTCTAAGAAAAACATATGTAAGGATGCTGCGAGATGAATGGGATGCTGCATGACGATGAATCTTGATCTTCTTCATCTCCCATCTTAATACAGCATCCCTACTTAGAGGCATCTCGGACTTAGTCGATTTTTCATAAATTCTAAGAAAAACATATGTTAGGATGCTGCGAGATGAATGGGATGCTGCATGGAGATGAATCTTGATCTTCTTCATCTCCCATCTCAATACAGCATCCCATTCATCTCGCAGCATCCTAACATATGTTTTTCTTAGAATTTATGAAAAATCGACTAAGTCCGAGATGCCTTTAAGTAGGGATGCTGTATTGAGATGGGAGATGAAGAAGATAAAGATTCATCTCCATGCAGCATCCCATTCATCTCGCAGCATCCTAACATATGAATTTCTTAGAATTTATGAAAAATCGACTAAGTCCGAGATGCCTTTAAGTAGGGATACTGTATTGAGATGGGAGATGTAGGAGATCAAGATTCATCTCCATGCAGCATCCCATTCATCTCCCAGCATCCTAACATATGTTTTTCTTAGAATTTATGAAAAATCGACTAAGTCCGAGATGCCTTTAAGTTGGGATGCTGTATTGAGATGGGAGATGTTGGAGATCAAGATTCATCTCCATGCAGCATCCCATTCATCTCCCAGCATCCTAACATATGAATTTCTAAGAATTTATGAAAAATCGACTAAGTCCGAGATGCTTTTAAGTAGGGATGCTGTATTAAGATGGGAGATGAAGAAGATCAAGATTCATCTCCATGCAGCATCCCATTCATCTCTCAGCATCCTAACATATGTTTTTCTTAGAATTTATGAAAAATCGACTAAGTCCGAGATGCCTTTAAGTAGGGATACTGTATTGAGATGGGAGATGTAGGAGATCAAGATTCATCTCCATGCAGCATCCCATTCATCTCCCAGCATCCTTACTTATGAATTTCTTAGAATTTATGAAAAATCGACTAAGTCCGAGATGCCTTTAAGTAGGGATGCTGTATTGAGATGGGAGATGTAGGAGATCAAGATTCATCTCCATGCAGCATCCCATTCATCTCGCAGCATCCTAACATATGAATTTCTATGAATTTATGAAAAATCGACTAAGTCCGAGATGCCTTTAAGTAGGGATGCTGTTTTGAGATGGGAGATGTAGGAGATCAAGATTCATCTCCATGCAGCATCCCATTCATCTCCCAGCATCCTTACATATGAATTTCTTAGAATTTATGAAAAATCGACTAAGTCCGAGATGGCTTTAAGTAGGGATGCTGTATTGAGATGGGAGATGTAGGAGATCAAGATTCATCTCCATGCAGCATCCCATTCATCTCGCAGCATCCTAACATATGAATTTCTATGAATTTATGAAAAATCGACTAAGTCCGAGATGCCTTTAAGTAGGGTTGCTGTTTTGAGATGGGAGATGTAGGAGATCAAGATTCATCTCCATGCAGCATCCCATTCATCTCCCAGCATCATAACATATGAATTTCTTAGAATTTATGAAAAATCGACTAAGTCCGAGATGGCTTTAAGTAGGGATGCTGTATTGAGATGGGAGATGTAGGAGATCAAGATTCATCTCCATGCAGCATCCCATTCATCTCCTTGCATCCTAATATATGAATTTCTATGAATTTATGAAAAATCGACTAAGTCCGAGATGCCTTTAAGTAGGGATGCTGTATTGGTATTGGAGATGTAGGAGATCAAGATTCATCTCCATGCAGCATCCCATTCATCTCGCAGCATCCTTACATATGTTTTTCTTAGAATTTATGAAAAATCAACTAAGTCCGAGATGCCTTTAAGTAGGGATGCTGTTTTAAGATGGAAGATGAAGAAGATCAAGATTCATCTCCATGCAGCATCCGATTCATCTCGCAGCATCCTAACATATGAATTTCTTAGAATTTATGAAAAATCGACTAAGTCCGAGATGCCTTTAAGTAGGGATGCTGTATTAAGATGGGAGATGAAGAAGATCAAGATTCATCTCCATGCAGCATTCCATTCATCTCGCAGCATCCTAACATATGTTTTTCTTAGAATTTATGAAAAATGGACTAAGTCCGAGATGCCTTTAAGTTTGGATGCTGTAT
>NW_026689745.1:0-44710 GCF_943734765.1 Anopheles ziemanni | reverse complement strand
ATTGAGTCCTCTTCCACATAGGGCAAGCTAGAATTAACTATCTTACCCAGGACCGCCGGAGCAGCGTGGACCAGGGGAGAACTATACTTTGTCTTGTATGCCCTCTTCCACATAGGGCAAGCTAGAACTAACTATCTTACCCAGGACTGCAAAGCAGCGTGGACCAGTGGAGGACTATACTTTGTTCATTACACCACAGTATTAAGTATGGTGTCCTCTTCCACATAGGGCAAGCTAGAACTAACTATCTTACCCAGGACCGCCGAAGCAGTGTGGACCAGGGGAGGACTATACTTTATACTTCACACACTAGCCATACTGAAGTCATCACTTGGTTGAAGCGCTGAACTACGGCGGGGTAATCGTTTACAGGTTATAATCATATAGCTGCATGCTCATTAGTAGATAATGGAATATTGTATGGCAATATGAGCATGCCCAAGTGATGACTTTGTTTCAAGCTCAACAGGTAGGGTATTGAGTCCTCTTCCACATAGGGCAAGCTAGAGTGAACTATCTTACCCAGGACCGCCGGAGCAGCGTGGACCAGTGGAGGACTCTATACTTTATACTTCACACCACAGTTTTGAGTACGACTTGCATAAAGCCCCTAATGAGAACCACGAGGGCTCTCTCAATGTAGAACCACGAGGGCTCTAGTACCGATTCTCTCGGTACGGCTTGGTCCGTGTTCCTTTATGCTTGTACTCGCAGAAAGTCTCAACCCGGAGGTCTTGACTTTGATTGTCATAGTTGGACTACGACGGGGCATCCGACCATTGCTGATCGAACACCCCTGATTCATCATCTTTCGGGTAGGCGGTGCGCGCACCTCCGACGCGGAAGTCTCAACCCGGAGGTCTTGACTTTGTATTGTCATAGTTGGACTACGACGGGGTATCCGACTCATCGAATACCCCAGAAGCACACCATCTTTCGGGTAGGCGGTACGCGTACCTCCGGACGCGGAAAGTCTCAACCCGGAGGTCTTGACTTTGGTTGTCATAGTTGGACTATGACGGGGCATCCGACCATTGCTGATCGAACACCCCTGTTACACCATCTTTCGGATAGGCGGTGCGCGACACCACCGACGCGGAAAGTCTCAACCCGGAGGTCTTGACTTTGTATTGTTGGATAGTCCTCTTCCACTATAGGGCAAGCTGGAAATATTCCATTTTACCCAGGACTGCCGAGGCAGCGTGGACCAGGGGAGAACTTCACGGAATCTTCAGGCATCCATGATTGCCATAGTGCGTAAGCCGCCGCTGTGTGCGTCAACTCGTTCCCCGTGAGGAGGAGTCTAGCCGCCGCTAAAAGACGAAGCATTAAGTGTCCTCATTCCACTATAGGGCAAGCTAGAATGAACTATCTTACCCAGGACCGCCGAAGCAGCGTGGACCAGGCGAGGACTACTTTATACTTCACACCACAGTATTGAGTACGACTTGCATAAAGCCCCTAATGAGAACCACGAGGGCTCTCTCAATGTAGAACCACAAGGGCTCTAGTACCGATTCTCTCGGTACGGCTTGGTCCGTGTTCCTTTATGCTTGTACTCGCGGAAAGTCTCAACCCGGAGGTCTTGACTTTGATTGTCATAGTTGGACTACGACGGGGCATCCGACCATTGCTGATCGAACACCCCTGATTCATCATCTTTCGGGTAGGCGGTGCGCGCACCTCCGACGCGGAAGTCTCAACCCGGAGGTCTTGACTTTGTATTGTCATAGTTGGACTACGACGGGGTATCCGACTCATCGAATACCCCAGAAGCACACCATCTTTCGGGTAGGCGGTACGCGTACCTCCGGACGCGGAAAGTCTCAACCCGGAGGTCTTGACTTTGATTGTCATAGTTGGACTACGACGGGGCATCCGACCATTGCTGATCGGACACCCCTGATTCACCATCTTTCGGGTAGGCGGTACGCGTACCTCCGGACGCGGAAAGTCTCAACCCGGAGGTTCGGACTTAGAGTTTTTCCCATTTAAAAGTTTTTCTCTTAGCCATACTGAAGTCATCACTTGGCGAACGATTGAACTAGGGCGGGTTAATCGTTTATAGGTATCATGTGGTTTGCATGCTCTCTTAGGTTAATGTCATGTGGTTGGCTATCGAGCATGCCCAAGTGATGACTTTGTTTCACGCTTGCTTGATTTCTTCATGATTCCCTGTTATATAGTGTATTCATTCGAGAACAGGGAATCTTTGGTTTTGCTCAACAGGTATTGGATGTCAACTTGGTATCTAGATCGCATTAAGTCTCAACCCGCAGGTTCGGACTTCTGTTTATTTGGCCAATGTATGTATAAGGCAACTTGTGCCTAAGTCTCAACCCGCAGGTTCGGACTTGTGTATTTGTTCGAAGTTATATATAAGGCAACTTGTGCCTAAGTCTCAACCCGCAGGTTCGGACTTGTGTATTTGTTCGAAGTTATATATAAGGCAACTTGTGCCTAAGTCTCAACCCGCAGGTTCGGACTTCATAGTGTTTCGTCAATGTTCATATGGCAACTTGTGCCGAAGTCTCAACCCGCAGGTTCGGACTTCTAACGTGTTTCGTCAACTTTCATATGGCAACTTGTGCCTGAGTCTCAACCCGCAGGTTCGGACTTCTATAGTGTTTCGTCAATTATCATATGGCAACTTGTGCCGAAGTCTCAACCCGCAGGTTCGGACTTCTGGAAGGATCACTTGGCCACTAATGATCCTTCCGCAGGTTCACCTACGGAAACCTTGTTACGACTTTTACTTCCTCTAAATCATCAAGTTCGGTCAACTTCGATAAAGCAGACGCGGTTCACGAGGATCCAGCGAACGATCATCTCCAAAGACCTCACTAAATAATCCATCGGTAGTAGCGACGGGCGGTGTGTACAAAGGGCAGGGACGTATTCAACGCTGGCTGATGACCAGCACTTACTAGAAGTTCCGAGTTCATATGGACCATTGCAATCCATAATCCCTACTAAGTGAGTATTTGAGTGATTTCCCGTTCCTCTCGGAATAGGAGACACGCTGCTACCCACATTGTAGCACGCGTGTAGCCCAGAACATCTAAGGGCATCACGGACCTGTTATCGCTCGATCTCATTTTGCTAAACACAAATTGTCCTGCTAAGCAGCGTACCGTAAGTGCACTTGCGCACACGAACAGCGAAGGTGTCAGGTCATACTCCACCGAAAGGTCCTAACCCGTTCCAATCGGCATCGACGCATTAACGCTGACTGCGTTCTAGTTAGCATATGTGAGTCACGTTCGTTATCGGAATTAACCAGACAAATCAATCCACGAACTAAGAACGGCCATGCACCACTACCCTTAAATTTGAGAAAGAGCTATTAATCTGTCTCACCTCCATAAGTTCGGACCTGGTAAGTTTTCCCGTGTTGAGTCAAATTGAACCGCAAGCTCCATTTCATTTTTTTTGGACGAGGGTTCACATTGGCCTTGGCCCCGAGGGACCATGACCAACATTACTCCCTCCTCTGAGCCTTTCACCTTCCGTCACGCTGTGCACCTACACGGTAGAAGCGATGACGGAAGAGGCATCTGTCCGAACCTGCGGGTTGAGACTTAGGCACACGTTGCCTTATACATGACTTCGAACAAATACACAAGTCCGAACCTGCGGGTTGAGACTTAGGCACAAGTTGCCTTATACATGACTTCGAACAAATACACAAGTCCGAACCTGCGGGTTGAGACTTAGGCACAAGTTGCCATATGAAAGTTGACGAAACACTAACAAGTCCGAACCTGCGGGTTGAGACTTAGGCACACGTTGCCTTATACATGACTTCGAACAAATACACAAGTCCGAACCTGCGGGTTGAGACTTAGGCACAAGTTGCCTTATACATACATTGGCCAAATAAACAGAAGTCCGAACCTGCGGGTTGAGACTTAGGCACAAGTTGCCATATTATATTCGATCAAACACTAAGTAGTCCGAACCTGCGGGTTGAGACTCAAGACCGTAACAAGATGTCACTATACAAGTCCGAACCTAAGGGTTGAGACTTAATGCGATCTAGATACCAAGTTGACATCCAATACCTGTTGAGCAAAACCAAAGATTCCCTGTTCTCGAATGATTACACTATATAACAGGGAATCATGAAGAAATCAAGCAAGCGTGAAACAAAGTCATCACTTGGGCATGCTCGATAGCCAACCACATGACCTTAACCTAAGAGAGCATGCAAACCACATGATACCTATAAACGATTAACCCGCCCTAGTTCAATCGTTCACCAAGTGATGACTTCAGTATGGCTAAGAGAAAAACTTTTAAATGGGAAAAACTCTAAGTCCGAACCTCCGGGTTGAGACTTCCGCGTCGGAGGTGGGCGCACCTCCTATCCGAAAGATGATGAATCAGGGGTGTTCGGTCAGCAATGGTCGGATGCCCCGTCGTAGTCCAACTATGACAATCAAAGTCAAGACCTCCGGGTTGAGACTTTCCGCGAGTACAAGCATAAAGGAACACGGACCAAGCCGTACCGAGAGAATCGGTACTAGAGCCCTCGTGGTTCTACATTGAGAGAGCCCTCGTGGTTCTCATTAGGGGCTTTATGCAAGTCGTACTCAATACTGTGGTGTGAAGTATAAAGTATAGTCTTCGCCTGGTCCACGCTGCTTCGGCGGTCCTGGGTAAGATAGTTCATTCTAGCTTGCCCTATAGTGGAATGAGGACACTTAATGCTTCGTCTTTTAGCGGCGGCTAGACTCCTCCTCACGGGGAACGAGTTGACGCACACAGCGGCGGCTTACGCACTATGGCAATCATGGATGCCTGAAGATTCCGTGAAGTTCTCCCCTGGTCCACGCTGCCTCGGCAGTCCTGGGTAAAATGGAATATTTCCAGCTTGCCCTATAGTGGAAGAGGACTATCCAACAATACAAAGTCAAGACCTCCGGGTTGAGACTTTCCGCGTCGGTGGTGTCGCGCACCGCCTATCCGAAAGATGGTGTAACAGGGGTGTTCGATCAGCAATGGTCGGATGCCCCGTCATAGTCCAACTATGACAACCAAAGTCAAGACCTCCGGGTTGAGACTTTCCGCGTCCGGAGGTACGCGTACCGCCTACCCGAAAGATGGTGTGCTTCTGGGGTATTCGATGAGTCGGATACCCCGTCGTAGTCCAACTATGACAATCAAAGTCAAGACCTCCGGGTTGAGACTTCCGCGTCCGGAGGTACGCGTACCGCCTACCCGAAAGATGGTGTGCTTCTGGGGTATTCGATGAGTCGGATACCCCGTCGTAGTCCAACTATGACAATCAAAGTCAAGACCTCCGGGTTGAGACTTCCGCGTCCGGAGGTACGCGTACCGCCTACCCGAAAGATGGTGAATCAGGGGTGTTCGATCAGCAATGGTCGGATGCCCCGTCGTAGTCCAACTATGACAATCAAAGTCAAGACCTCCGGGTTGAGACTTTCTAAGAGTACAAGCATAAAGGAACACGGACCAAGCCGTACCGAGAGAATCGGTACTAGAGCCCTTGTGGTTCTACATTGAGAGAGCCCTCGTGGTTCTCATTAGGGGCTTTATGCAAGAAGTACTCAATACTGTGGTGTGAAGTATAAAGTATAGAGTCCTCCACTGGTCCACGCTGCTCCGGCGGTCCTGGGTAAGATAGTTCATTCTAGCTTGCCCTATGTGGAAGAGGACTCAATACCCTACCTGTTGAGCTTGAAACAAAGTCATCACTTGGGCATGCTCATATTGCCATACACAATTACATTATATTCGAATGAGCATGCAAGCGACCCTATATAGACCGAACCAAAACGATAGATACCGCCGTAGTTCACCCCCACCAAGTGATGACTTCAGTATGGCTAGTGTGTGAAGTATAAAGTATAGTCCTCCCCTGGTCCACACTGCTTCGGCGGTCCTGGGTAAGATAGTTAGTTCTAGCTTGCCCTATGTGGAAGAGGACACAATACTTAATACTTAGAGTACAAGCATAAAGGAACACGGACCAAGCCGTACCGAGAGAATCGGTACTAGAGCCCTCGCGGTTCTACATTGTGAGCCCTCGTGGTTCAAACTAGATACTTTATGCAAGGCGTACTCAAAACTGTGGTGTGAAGTATAAAGTATAGTCCTCATCTGGTCCACGCTGCTTCGGCGGTCCTGGGTAAGATAGTTAATTCTAGCTTGCCCTATGTGGAAGAGGACACAATACTTAATACTGTGGTGTAATGGACAAGGTATAGTCCTCCACTGGTCCACGCTGCTCCGGCGGTCCTGGGTAAGATAGTTCATTCTAGCTTGCCCTATGTGGAAGAGGACTCAATACCCTACCTGTTGAGCTTGAAACAAAGTCATCACTTGGGCATGCTCATATTGCCATACAATATTCCATTATCTACTAATGAGCATGCAGCTATATGATTATAACCTGTAAACGATTACCCCGCCGTAGTTCAGCGCTTCAACCAAGTGATGACTTCAGTATGGCTAGTGTGTGAAGTATAAAGTATAGTCCTCCCCTGGTCCACACTGCTTCGGCGGTCCTGGGTAAGATAGTTAGTTCTAGCTTGCCCTATGGTGGAAGAGGACACCATACTTAATACTGTGGTGTAATGAACAAAGTATAGTCCTCCACTGGTCCACGCTGCTTTGCAGTCCTGGGTAAGATAGTTAGTTCTAGCTTGCCCTATGTGGAAGAGGGCATACAAGACAAAGTATAGTTCTCCCCTGGTCCACGCTGCTTCTGCGGTCCTGGGTAAGATAGTTAATTCTAGCTTGCCCTATGTGGAAGAGAGCATACATGAACCAAGAACGAAGGTTATGATCGAGGAATGATTCGACAACTAACCGATGGTATGAAATGTGAAGAATTCAAGCAAGCACACAATCAAGTCATCACTTGGGCATGCTCGATAGCCAACCCTATGACATTAACCTAGTAGAGCATGCGAAAACCAATATATACAAGTAATGTAAACGATGCCTCCCTAGTTCAGCGCTTCAACCAAGTGATGACTTCAGAATGGCTAAATCAAATCGGTTCAAAACATACCATCGGTACCCTATTGAAACACACAAGTCGATATCAAACCTCATGATTGTGTAGTCCTCCACTGGTCCACGCCGCTTCGGCCGTCCTGGGTAAAATGGAACATTCCAGCTTGCCCTATGTGGAAGAGGGCACATTACTCAATACTGTGGTGTGAAGTATAAAGTTCAGTTCTCCCCTGGTCCACGCTGCTTCGGCGGTCCTGGGTAAGATAGTTCATTCTAGCTTGCCCTATGTGGAAGAGGACACTTCATACTTCGTCTCTAAGCGGCGGCTTGACTCCTCCCTACGGGGAACGGGTTTACGCGCACAGCGGCGGCTTACGCACTATGGCAGTCATGGATGCCTTACGTTTCTATGAAAAGTGTGTTCCTCCCCTGGTCCACGCTGCTTCGGCAGTCCTGGGTAAGATAGTTAGTTCTAGCTTGCCCTATGTGGAAGAGGACACGTAGACTTACTGTGGTGTGAAGTATAAAGTTCAGTTCTCCCCTGGTCCACGCCGCTTCGGCCGTCCTGGGTAAAATGGATTCATCCAGCTTGCCCTATGTGGAATGAGGACACTTTATGCTTCGTCTCTAAGCGGCGGCTTGCTCCTCCCTACGGGGAACGGGTATACGCGCACAGCGGCGGCTTACGTTATGGCAGTCATGGATGCCTTACGTTTCCATGAAAAGTGTGTTCCTCCCCTGGTCCACGCTGCTTCGGCAGTCCTGGGTAAGATAGTTAGTTCTAGCTTGCCCTATGTGGAAGAGGACACGTAGACTTACTGTGGTGTGAAGTATAAGGTTCAGTTCTCCCCTGGTCCACGCCGCTTCGGCCGTCCTGGGTAAAATGGATTCATCCAGCTTGCCCTATGTGGAATGAGGACACTTTATGCTTCGTCTCTAAGCGGCGGCTTGCTCCTCCCTACGGGGAACGGGTATACGCGCACAGCGGCGGCTTACGCAAGTTAGTCACCCTCGGCAGTGGATCACTCGGCTCATGGATCGATGAAGACCGCAGCTAACTGCGCGTCATAATGTGAACTGCAGGACACATGAACATTGATAAGTTGAACGCATATTGCACGTCGTGGGAACCTACCATGATGTACAGATGACTGAGCGCTTATATTTGAGAAATGTATCGCATACATTTAACTACGCCGTGACACCCGTCACGAGACGTGCACCATGATGTTAACTAGGGTCGCGACGACCCGCTAGCATTAAAGAACCCGTGGTTTACAATATACTGGCATTGGAATTCGAAGTATTTAGAGCGTCCGTGTTCCCGCGTGAGGCGGAAGTACGAGGAGAAGGCGTGCTTGTGGTGTCTGTGGTGGTGTTTACTGATGTCTAGCTTCAGCTTATTTATTTATTTAAATAGAAGCGAAGATGTGTAAAGTGGTCAAAACATCCATTACAACACGACTGGTCTTTCTGGTGGTCGACCTAGGCGACTTTGTTCGACGACCACCACCCCATGGAACTAAAAGACGTCCCTTGATACGGACCACCGATACATTTTCCGGCCTGTCTAAACTACACTCATCGAAATTTTTTTGGGTCCCCACCGTCATACAAGTTTGCCTAGGTCAAGTTTTTCTCAATACAGCATCCCTACTTAAAGCCATCTCGGACTTAGTCGATTTTTCATAAATTCATAGAAATTCATATGTTAGGATGCTGCGAGATGAATGGGATGCTGCATGGAGATGAATCTTGATCTCCTACATCTCTCATCTCAATACAGCATCCCTACTTAAAGGCATCTCGGACTTAGTCGATTTTTCATAAATTCATAGAAATTCATATGTTAGGATGCTGGGAGATGAATGGGATGCTGCATGGAGATGAATCTTGATCTCCTACATCTCCCATCTTAATACAGCATCCCTACTTAAAGGCATCTCGGACTTAGTCGATTTTTCATAAATTCTAAGAAATTCATATGTTAGGATGCTGGGAGATGAATGGGATGCTGCATGGAGATGAATCTTGATCTCCTACATCTCCCATCTCAATACAGCATCCCTACTTAAAGGCATCTCGGACTTAGTCGATTTTTCATAAATTCATAGAAATTCATATGTTAGGATGCTGCGAGTTGAATGGGATGCTGCATGGAGATTAATCTTGATCTCCTACATCTCTCATCTCAATACAGCATCCCTACTTAAAGCCATCTCGGACTTAGTCGATTTTTCATAAATTCTAAGAAAAACATATGTTAGGATGCTGCGAGATGAATGGGATGCTGCATGGAGATGAATCTTGATCTTCTTCATCTCCCATCTTAATACAGCATCCCTACTTAAATGCATCTCGGACTTAGTCGATTTTTCATAAATTCTAAGAAAAACTTATGTTAGGATGCTGCGAGATGAATGGGATGCTGCATGGAGATGAATCTTGATCTTCTTCATCTCCCATCTTAATACAGCATCCCTACTTAAAGGCATCTCGGACTTAGTCGATTTTTCATAAATTCTAAGAAATTCATATGTTAGGATGCTGGGAGATGAATGGGATGCTGCATGGAGATGAATCTTGATCTCCTACATCTCCCATCTCAATACAGCATCCCTACTTAAAGGCATCTCGGACTTAGTCGATTTTTCATAAATTCATAGAAATTCATATGTTAGGATGCTGCGAGATGAATGGGATGCTGCATGGAGATGAATCTTAATCTGCTACATCTCCCATCTCAATACAGCATCCCTACTTAAAGGCATCTCGGACTTAGTCGATTTTTCATAAATTCATAGAAATTCATATGTTAGGATGCTGGGAGATGAATGGGATGCTGCATGGAGATGAATCTTGATCTCCTACATCTCCCATCTTAATACAGCATCCCTACTTAAAGCCATCTCGGACTTAGTCGATTTTTCATAAATTCTAAGAAATTCATATGTTAGGATGCTGCGAGATGAATGGGATGCTGCATGGAGATGAATCTTGATCTTCTTCATCTCCCATCTTAATACAGCATCCCTACTTAAAGGCATCTCGGACTTAGTCGATTTTTCATAAATTCATAGAAATTCATATGTTAGGATGCTGGGAGATGAATGGGATGCTGCATGGAGATGAATCTTGATCTCCTACATCTCCCATCTTAATACAGCATCCCTACTTAAAGCCATCTCGGACTTAGTCGATTTTTCATAAATTCTAAGAAAAACATATGTTAGGATGCTGCGAGATGAATGGGATGCTGCATGGAGATGAATCTTGATCTTCTTCATCTCTCATCTTAATACAGCATCCCTACTTAAAGGCATCTCGGACTTAGTCGATTTTTCATAAATTCTAAGAAAAACATATGTTAGGATGCTGGGATATGAATGGGATGCTGCATGGAGATGAATCTTGATCTCCTACATCTCCCATCTCAATACAGCATCCCTACTTAAAGGCAGTTCGGACTAAGTCGATTTTTCATAAATTCTAAGAAATTCATATGTAAGGATGCTGCGAGATGAATGGGATGCTGCATAGAGATGAATTTTGATCTTCTTCATCTCTCATCTTAATACAGCATCCCTACTTTAAGTCATCTCGGACTTAGTTGATTTTTCATAAATTCTAAGAAAAACATATGTTAGGATGCTGCGAGATGAATGGGATGCTGCATGGTGATGAATCTTGATCTTCTTCATCTCCCATCTCAATACAGCATCCCTACTTAAAGGCAGTTCGGACTAAGTCGATTTTTCATAAATTCTAAGAAATTCATATGTTAGGATGCTGATAGATGAATGGGATGCTACATGGAGATGAATCTTGATCTTCTTCATCTCCCATCTTAATACAGCATCCCTACTTAAAGGCATCTCGGACTTAGTCGATTTTTCATAAATTCTAAGAAAATCATATGTTAGGATGCTGCGAGATGAATGGGATGCTGCATGGAGATGAATCTTGATCTTCTTCATCTCTCATATTAATACAGCATCCCTACTTAAAGGCATCTCGGACTTAGTCGATTTTTCATAAATTCTAAGAAATTCATATGTTAGGATGCTGCGAGATGAATGGGATGCTGCATGGAGATGAATCTTGATCTTCTTCATCTCCCGTCTTAATACAGCATCCCTACTTAAAGGCACCTCGGACTTAGTCGATTTTTCATAAATTCTAAGTAAAACATATGTTAGGATGCTGCGAGATGAATGGGATGCTGCATGGAGATGAATCTTGATCTTCTTCATCTCCCATCTTAATACAGCATCCCTACTTAAAGGCATCTCGGACTTAGTCGATTTTTCATAAATTCTAAGAAATTCATATGTTAGGATGCTGCGAGATGTATGGGATGCTGCATGGAGATGATTCTTGATCTTCTTCATCTCCCATCTCAATACAGCATCCCTACTTAAAGACATCTCGGACTTAGTCGATTTTTCATAAATTCTAAGAAAAACATATGTTAGGATGCTGCGAGATGTATGGGATGCTGCCTGGAGATGAATCTTGATCTTCTACATCTCCCATCTCAATACAGCATCCCTCTTTAAAGGCATCTCGGACTTAGTCGAATTTTCATAAATTCTAAGAAAAACATATGTTAGGATGCTGCGAGATGAATGGGATGCTGCATGGAGATGAATTTTGATCTTCTTCATCTCTCATCTTAATACAGCATCCCTACTTAAAGGCATCTCGGACTTAGTCGAATTTTCATAAATTCTAAGAAAAACATATGTTAGGATGCTGGGATATGAATGGGATGCTGCATGGAGATGAATCTTGATCTCCTACATCTCCCATCTCAATACAGCATCCCTACTTAAAAGCATCTCGGACTTAGTCGATTTTTCATAAATTCTAAGAAAAACATATGTTAGGATGCTGCGAGATGAATGGGATGCTGCATGGAGATGAATTTTGATCTTCTTCATCTCTCATCTTAATACAGCATCCCTACTTAAAGGCATCTCGGACTTAGTCGAATTTTCATAAATTCTAAGAAAAACATATGTTAGGATGCTGGGATATGAATGGGATGCTGCATGGAGATGAATCTTGATCTCCTACATCTCCCATCTCAATACAGCATCCCTACTTAAAAGCATCTCGGACTTAGTCGATTTTTCATAAATTCTAAGAAAAACATATGTTAGGATGCTGCGAGATGAATGGGATGCTGCATGGAGATGAATCTTGATCTTCTTCATCTCTCATCTTAATACAGCATCCCTACTTAAAGGCATCTCGGACTTAGTCGATTTTTCATAAATTCTAAGAAAAACATATGTTAGGATGCTGAGAGATGAATGTGATGCTGCATGGAGATAAATCTTGATCTTTTACATCTCCTATCTTAATACAGCATCCCTACTTAAAGGCATCTCGGACTTAGTCGATTTTTCATAAATTCTAAGTAAAACATATGTTAGGATGCTGCGAGATGAATGGGATGCTGCATGGAGATGAATCTTGATCTTCTTCATCTCCCATCTTAATACAGCATCCCCACTTAAAGGCATCTCGGACTTAGTCGATTTTTCATAAATTCTAAGAAATTCATATGTTAGGATGCTGCGAGATGAATGGGATGCTGCATGGAGATGAATCTTGATCTTCTTCATCTCTCATATTAATACAGCATCCCTACTTAAAGGCATCTCGGACTTAGTCGATTTTTCATAAATTCTAAGAAATTCATATGTTAGGATGCTGGGAGATGAATGGGATGCTGCATGGAGATGAATCTTGATCTTCTTCATCTTCCATCTGAAAACAGCATCCCTACTTAAAGGCATCTCGGACTTAGTCGATTTTTCATAATTTCTAAGAAAAACATATGTTAGGATGTTGCGAGATGAATGGGATGCTGCATGGAGATGAATCTTGATCTTCTTCATCTCCCATCTGAAAACAGCATCCCTACTTAAAGCCATCTCGGACTTAGTCGATTTTTCATAAATTCATATAAATTCATATGTTAGGATGCTGGGAGATGAATGGGATGCTGCATGGAGATGAATCTTGATCTCCTACATCTCTCATCTCAATACAGCATCCCTACTTAAAGCCATCTCGGACTTAGCCGATTTTTCATAAATTCATCGAAATTCATATGTTAGGATGCTGCGAGATGAATGGGATGCTGCATGGAGATGAATCTTGATCTTCTTCATCTCCCATCTTAATACAGCATCCCTACTTAAAGGCATCTCGGACTTAGTCGATTTTTCATAAATTCTAAGAAATTCATATGTTAGGATGCTGGGAGATGAATGGGATGCTGCATGGAGATGAATCTTGATCTCCTACATCTCTCATCTCAATACAGCATCCCTACTTAAAGCCATCTCGGACTTAGTCGATTTTTCATAAATTCTAAGAAAAACATATGTTAGGATGCTGCGAGATGAATGGGATGCTGCATGGAGATGAATCTTGATCTTCTTCATCTCCCATCTTAATACAGCATCCCTACTTAAATGCATCTCGGACTTAGTCGATTTTTCATAAATTCTAAGAAAAACATATGTTAGGATGCTGCGAGATGAATGGGATGCTGCATGGAGATGAATCTTGATCTTCTTCATCTCCCATCTTAATACATCATCCCTACTTAAAGGCATCTCGGACTTAGTCGATTTTTCATAAATTCTAAGAAATTCATATGTTAGGATGCTGGGAGATGAATGGGATGCTGCATGGAGATGAATCTTGATCTCCTACATCTCCCATCTTAATACAGCATCCCTACTTAAAGCCATCTCGGACTTAGTCGATTTTTCATAAATTCTAAGAAATTCATATGTAAGGATGCTGGGAGATGAATGGGATGCTGCATGGAGATGAATCTTGATCTCCTACATCTCCCATCTCAATACAGCATCCCTACTTAAAGGCATCTCGGACTTAGTCGATTTTTCATAAATTCTAAGAAATTCATATGTTAGGATGCTGGGAGATGAATGGGATGCTGCATGGAGATGAATCTTGATCTTCTTCATCTCCCATCTTAATACAGCATCCCTACATAAAGGCATCTCGGACTTAATCGATTTTTCATAAATTCTAAGAAAAACATATGTTAGGATGCTGCGAGATGAATGGGATGCTGCATGGAGATGAATCTTGATCTTCTTCATCTCCCATCTTAATACAGCATCCCTACTTAAAGGCATCTCGGACTTAGTCAATTTTTCATAAATTCTTAGAAATTCATATGTTAGGATGCTGCGAGATGAATGGGATGCTGCATGGAGATGAATCTTGATCTTCTTCATCTCCCATCTCGATACAGCATCCCTACTTAAATGCATCTCGGACTAAGTCGATTTTTCATAAATTCTAAGAAAAACATATGTTAGGATGCTGCGAGATGAATGGGATGCTGCATGAAGATGAATCTTGATCTTCTTCATCTCCCATCTTAATACAGCATCCCTACTTAAAGGCATCTCGGACTTAGTCGATTTTTCATAAATTCTAAGAAATTCATATGTTAGGATGTCGGGAGATCAATGGGATGCTGCATGGAGATGAATCTTGATCTCCTACATCTCCCATCTTAATACAGCATCCCTACTTAAAGGCATCTCGGACTTAGTCGATTTTTCATAAATTCTAAGAAATTCATATGTTAGGATGCTGAGAGATGAATGGGATGCTGCATGTAGATAAATCTTGATCTTCTTCATCTCCCATCTCAATACAGCATCCCTCTTTAAAGGCATCTCGGACTTAGTCGATTTTTCATAAATTCTAAGAAAAACATATGTTAGGATGCTGCGAGATGAATGGGATGCTGCATGGAGATGAATCTTGATCTCCTACATCTCCCATCTCAATACAGCATCCCTACTTAAAGGCATCTCGGACTTAGTCGATTTTTCATAAATTCTAAGAAATTCATATGTTAGGATGCTGCGAGATGTATGGGATGCTGCATGGAGATGATTCTTGATCTTCTTCATCTCCCATCTCATTACAGCATCCCTTCTTAAAGGCATCTCGGACTTAGTCGATTTTTCATAAATTCTAAGAGATTCATATGTAAGGATGCTGCGAGATGAATGGGATGCTGCATGGAGATGAATCTTAATCTTCTTCATCTCCCATCTTGATAGAGCATCCCTACTTTAAGGCATCTCGGACTTAGTCGATTTTTCATAAATTCTAAGAAAAACATATGTTAGGATGCTGCGAGATGCATGGGATGCTGCATGGAGATGAATCTTGATCTTCTTCATCTCCCATCTTAATACAGCATCCCTGCTTAAAGGCATCTCGGACTTAGTCGATTTTTCATAAATTCTAAGAAAAACATATGTTAGGATGCTGGGAGATGAATGGGATGCTGCATGGAGATGAATCTTGATATTCTTCATCTCCCATCTTAATACAGCATCCCTGCTTAAAGGCATCTCGGACTTAGTCGATTTTTCATAAATTCTAAGAAAAACATATGTTAGGATGCTGCAAGATGAATGGGATGCTGCATGGAGATAAATCTTGATCTTCTACATCTCCCATCTTAATACAGCATCCCTACCTAAAGGCATCTCGGACTTAGTCGATTTTTCATAAATTCTAAGAAAAACATATGTTCGGATGCTGCGAGATGAATGGGATGCTGCATGGAGATGAATCTTGATATTCTTCAACTCCCATCTTAATACCGCATCCCTGCTTAAAGGCATCTCGGACTTAGTCGATTTTTCATAAATTCTAAGAAAAACATATGTTAGGATGCTGCGAGATGAATGGGATGCTGCATGGAGATGAATCTTGATATTCTTCATCTCCCATCTTAATACAGCATCCCTGCTTAAAGGCATCTCGGACAAAGTCGATTTTTCATAAATTCTAAGAAAAACATATGTTAGGATGCTGCGAGATGAATCGGATGCTGCATTGAGATGAACCTTGATCTTCTTCATCTCCCATCTTAATACAGCATCCCTACTTATAGGCATCTCGGACTTAGTCGATTTTTCATAAATTCATAGAAATTCATATGTTAGGATGCTGGGAGATGAATGGGATGCTGCATGGAGATGAATCTTGATCTCCTACATCTCCCATCTCAATACAGCATCCCTACTTAATGGCATCTCGGACTTAGTCGATTTTTCATAAATTCATAGAAATTCATATGTTAGGATGCTGCGAGATGAATGGGATGCTGCATGGAGATGAATCTTGATCTTCTTCATCTCCCATCTTAATACAGCATCCCTACTTAAAGGCATCTCGGACTAAGTCGATTTTTCATAAATTCTAAGAAAAACATATGTTAGGATGCTGCGAGATGAATGGGATGCTGCATGGAGATGAATCTTGATCTTCTTCATCTCCCATCTTAATACAGCATCCCTACTTAAAGTCATCTCGGACTTAGTCGATTTTTCATAAATTCTAAGAAAAACATATGTTAGGATTCTGCGAGATGAATGGGATGCTGCATGGAGATGAATCTTGATCTCCTACATCTCCCATCTTAATACAGCATCCCTACTTAAAGGCATCTCGGACTTAGTCGATTTTTCTTAAATTCATAGAAATTCATATGTTAGGATGCTGCGAGATGAATGGGATGCTGCATGGAGATAAATCTTGATCTCCTACATCTCTCATCTCAATACAGCATCCCTACTTAAAGGCATCTCGGACTTAGTCGATTTTTCATAAATTCATAGAAATTCATATGTTAGGATGCTGGGAGATGAATGGGATGCTGCATGGAGATGAATCTTGATCTACTTCATCTCCCATCTTAATACAGCATCCCTACTTAAATGCATCTCGGACTTAGTCGATTTTTCATAAATTCATAGAAATTCATATGTTAGGATGCTGCGAGATGAATGGGATGCTGCATGGAGATGAATCTTGATCTCCTACATCTCTCATCTCAATACAGCATCCCTACTTAAAGCCATCTCGGACTTAGTCGATTTTTCATAAATTCTAAGAAAAACATATGTTAGGATGCTGCGAGATGAATGGGATGCTGCATGGAGATGAATCTTGATCTTCTTCATCTCCCATCTTAATACAGCATCCCTACTTAAATGCATCTCGGACTTAGTCGATTTTTCATAAATTCTAAGAAAAACATATGTTAGGATGCTGCGAGATGAATGGGATGCTGCATGGAGATGAATCTTGATCTTCTTCATCTCCCATCTTAATACAGCATCCCTACTTAATGGCATCTCGGACTTAGTCGATTTTTCATAAATTCATAGAAATTCATATGTTAGGATGCTGCGAGATGAATGGGATGCTGCATGGAGATGAATCTTGATCTACTTCATCTCCCATCTTAATACAGCATCCCTACTTAAATGCATCTCGGACTTAGTCGATTTTTCATAAATTCTAAGAAATTCATATGTTAGGATGCTGGGAGATGAATGGGATGCTGCATGGAGATGAATCTTGATCTACTTCATCTCCCATCTTAATACAGCATCCCTACTTAAATGCATCTCGGACTTAGTCGATTTTTCATAAATTCATAGAAATTCATATGTTAGGATGCTGGGAGATGAATGGGATGCTGCATGGAGATGAATCTTGATCTTATTCATCTCCCATCTTAATACAGCATCCCTACTTAAAGGCTTCTCGGACTTAGTCGATTTTTCATAAATTCTAAGAAATTCATATGTTAGGATGCTGGGAGATGAATGGGATGCTGCATGGAGATGAATCTTGATCTCCTACATCTCCCATCTCAATACAGCATCCCTACTTAAAGGCATCTCGGACTTAGTCGATTTTTCATAAATTCATAGAAATTCATATGTTAGGATGCTGGGAGATGAATGGGATGCTGCGTGGAGATGCATCTTGATCTCCTACATCTCCCATCTTAATACAGCATCCCTACTTAAAGCCATCTCGGACTTAGTCGATTTTTCATAAATTCTAAGAAAAACATATGTTAGGATGCTGCGAGATGAATGGGATGCTGCATTGAGATGAATCTTGATCTTCTTCATCTCCCATCTTAATACAGCATCCCTGCTTAAAGGCATCTCGGACTTAATCGATTTTTCATAAATTCTAAGAAAAACATATGTTAGGATGCTGCGAGATGAATGGGATGCTGCTTGGAGATGAATCTTGATCTTCTTCATCTCCCAACTTAATACAGCATCCCTACTTAAAGGCATCTCGGACTTAGTCGATTTTTCATAAATTCTAAGAAAAACATATGTTAGGATGCTGCGAGATGAATGGGATGCAGCATGGAGATGAATCTTGATCTTCTTCATCTCCCAACTTAATACAGCATCCCTACTTAAAGGCATCTCGGACTTAGTCGATTTTTCATAAATTCTAAGAAAAACATATGTTAAAATGCTGCAAGATGAATGGGATGCTGCATGGAGATGAATCTTGATCTCCTACATCTCCCATCTCAATACAGCATCCCTACTTAAAGGCATCTCGGACTTAGTCGATTTTTCATAAATTCTAAGAAAAACATATGTTAGGATGCTGCGAGATGAATGGGATGCTGCATGGAGATGAATATTGATCTTCTTTATCTCCCATCTTAATACAGCATCCCTGCTTGAAGGTACCTCGGACTTAGTCGATTTTTCATAAATTCTAAGAAATTCATATGTAAGGATGCTGCGAGATGAATGGGATGCTGCATGGAGATGAATCTTGATCTTCTACATCTCCCATCTTAATACAGCATCCCTACTTAAAGGCATCTCGGACTTAATCGATTTTTCATAAATTCTAAGAAAAACATATGTTAGGATGCTGCGAGATGAATGGGATGCTGCATTGAGATGAACCTTGATCTTCTTCATCTCCCATCTTAATACAGCATCCCTGCTTAAAGGCATCTCGGACTTAGTCGATTTTTCATAAATTCTAAGAAATTCATATGTTAGGAAGCTGCGAGATGAATGGGATGCTGCATGGAGATAAATCTTGATCTTCTACATCTCCCATCTTAATACAGCATCCCTACTTGAAGGGATCTCAGACTTAGTCGATTTTTCATAAATTCTAAGAAATTCATATGTTAGGATGCTGCGAGATGAATGGGATGCAGCATGGAGATGAATCTTGATCTTCTACATCTCCCATTTCAATACAGCATCCCTACTTAAAGGCATCTCGGACTTAGTCGATTTTTCATATATTCTAAGAAATTCATATGTAAGGATGCTGCGAGATGAATGGGATGCTGCATGGAGATGAATCTTGATCTCCTACATCTCTCATCTCAATACAGCATCCCTACTTAAAGGCATCTCGGACTTAGTCGATTTTTCATAAATTCATAGAAATTCATATGTTAGGATGCTGCGAGATGAATGGGATGCTGCATGGAGATGAATCTTGATCTCCTACATCTCCCATCTTAATACAGCATCCCTACTTAAATGCATCTCGGACTTAGTCGATTTTTCATAAATTCTAAGAAATTCATATGTTAGGATGCTGCGAGATGAATGGGATGCTGCATGGAGATGAATCTTGATCTCCTACATCTCTCATCTCAATACAGCATCCCTATTTAAAGGCATCTCGGACTTAGTCGATTTTTCATAAATTCTAAGAAATTCATATGTTAGGATGCTGGGAGATGAATGGGATGCTGCATGGAGATGAATCTTGATCTACTTCATCTCCCATCTTAATACAGCATCCCTACTTAAATGCATCTCGGACTTAGTCGATTTTTCATAAATTCTAAGAAATTCATATGTTAGGATGCTGGGAGATGAATGGGATGCTGCATGGAGATGAATCTTGATCTACTTCATCTCCCATCTTAATACAGCATCCCTACTTAAATGCATCTCGGACTTAGTCGATTTTTCATAAATTCATAGAAATTCATATGTTAGGATGCTGGGAGATGAATGGGATGCTGCATGGAGATGAATCTTGATCTTATTCATCTCCCATCTTAATACAGCATCCCTACTTAAAGGCTTCTCGGACTTAGTCGATTTTTCATAAATTCTAAGAAATTCATATGTTAGGATGCTGGGAGATGAATGGGATGCTGCATGGAGATGAATCTTGATCTCCTACATCTCCCATCTCAATACAGCATCCCTACTTAAAGGCATCTCGGACTTAGTCGATTTTTCATAAATTCATAGAAATTCATATGTTAGGATGCTGGGAGATGAATGGGATGCTGCGTGGAGATGCATCTTGATCTCCTACATCTCCCATCTTAATACAGCATCCCTACTTAAAGCCATCTCGGACTTAGTCGATTTTTCATAAATTCTAAGAAAAACATATGTTAGGATGCTGCGAGATGAATGGGATGCTGCATTGAGATGAATCTTGATCTTCTTCATCTCCCATCTTAATACAGCATCCCTGCTTAAAGGCATCTCGGACTTAATCGATTTTTCATAAATTCTAAGAAAAACATATGTTAGGATGCTGCGAGATGAATGGGATGCTGCTTGGAGATGAATCTTGATCTTCTTCATCTCCCAACTTAATACAGCATCCCTACTTAAAGGCATCTCGGACTTAGTCGATTTTTCATAAATTCTAAGAAAAACATATGTTAGGATGCTGCGAGATGAATGGGATGCAGCATGGAGATGAATCTTGATCTTCTTCATCTCCCAACTTAATACAGCATCCCTACTTAAAGGCATCTCGGACTTAGTCGATTTTTCATAAATTCTAAGAAAAACATATGTTAAAATGCTGCAAGATGAATGGGATGCTGCATGGAGATGAATCTTGATCTCCTACATCTCCCATCTCAATACAGCATCCCTACTTAAAGGCATCTCGGACTTAGTCGATTTTTCATAAATTCTAAGAAAAACATATGTTAGGATGCTGCGAGATGAATGGGATGCTGCATGGAGATGAATATTGATCTTCTTTATCTCCCATCTTAATACAGCATCCCTGCTTGAAGGTACCTCGGACTTAGTCGATTTTTCATAAATTCTAAGAAATTCATATGTAAGGATGCTGCGAGATGAATGGGATGCTGCATGGAGATGAATCTTGATCTTCTACATCTCCCATCTTAATACAGCATCCCTACTTAAAGGCATCTCGGACTTAATCGATTTTTCATAAATTCTAAGAAAAACATATGTTAGGATGCTGCGAGATGAATGGGATGCTGCATTGAGATGAACCTTGATCTTCTTCATCTCCCATCTTAATACAGCATCCCTGCTTAAAGGCATCTCGGACTTAGTCGATTTTTCATAAATTCTAAGAAATTCATATGTTAGGAAGCTGCGAGATGAATGGGATGCTGCATGGAGATAAATCTTGATCTTCTACATCTCCCATCTTAATACAGCATCCCTACTTGAAGGGATCTCAGACTTAGTCGATTTTTCATAAATTCTAAGAAATTCATATGTTAGGATGCTGCGAGATGAATGGGATGCAGCATGGAGATGAATCTTGATCTTCTACATCTCCCATTTCAATACAGCATCCCTACTTAAAGGCATCTCGGACTTAGTCGATTTTTCATATATTCTAAGAAATTCATATGTAAGGATGCTGCGAGATGAATGGGATGCTGCATGGAGATGAATCTTGATCTACTTCATCTCCCATCTTAATACAGCATCCCTACTTAAATGCATCTCGGACTTAGTCGATTTTTCATAAATTCATAGAAATTCATATGTTAGGATGCTGGGAGATGAATGGGATGCTGCATGGAGATGAATCTTGATCTCCTACATCTCCCATCTCAATACAGCATCCCTACTTAAAGGCATCTCGGACTTAGTCGATTTTTCATAAATTCATAGAAATTCATATGTGAGGATGCTGCGAGATGAATGGGATGCTGCATGGAGATGAATCTTGATCTCCTACATCTCTCATCTCAATACAGCATCCCTACTTAAAGCCATCTCGGACTTAGTCGATTTTTCATAAATTCATAGAAATTCATATGTTAGGATGCTGCGAGATGAATGGGATGCTGCATGGAGATGAATCTTGATCTCCTACATCTCCCATCTTAATACAGCATCCCTACTTAAAGCCATCTCGGACTTAGTCGATTTTTCATAAATTCTAAGAAATTCATATGTTAGGATGCTGCGAGATGAATGGGATGCTGCATGGAGATGAATCTTGATCTCCTACATCTCTCATCTCAATACAGCATCCCTACTTAAAGGCATCTCGGACTTAGTCGATTTTTCATAAATTCATAGAAATTCATATGTTAGGATGCTGCGAGATGAATGGGATGCTGCATGGAGATGAATCTTGATCTCCTACATCTCCCATCTTAATACAGCATCCCTACTTAAATGCATCTCGGACTTAGTCGATTTTTCATAAATTCTAAGAAATTGATATGTTAGGATGCTGCGAGATGAATGGGATGCTGCATGGAGATGAATCTTGATCTCCTACATCTCTCATCTCAATACAGCATCCCTACTTAAAGGCATCTCGGACTTAGTCGATTTTTCATAAATTCATAGAAATTCATATGTTAGGATGCTGCGAGATGAATGGGATGCTGCATGGAGATGAATCTTGATCTTCTTCATCTCCCATCTTAATACAGCATCCCTACTTGAAGGCATCTCGGACTTAGTCGATTTTTCATAAATTCTAAGAAATTCATATGTTAGGATGCTGCGAGATGAATGGGATGCTGCATGGAGATGAATCTTGATCTACTTCATCTCCCATCTTAATACAGCATCCCTACTTAAATGCATCTCGGACTTAGTCGATTTTTCATAAATTCTAAGAAAAACATATGTTAGGATGCTGGGAGATGAATGGGATGCTGCATGGAGATGAATCTTGATCTTCTTCATCTCCCATCTTAATACAGCATCCCTACTTAAATGCATCTCGGACTTAGTCGATTTTTCATAAATTCTAAGAAAAACATATGTTAGGATGCTGCGAGATGAATGGGATGCTGCATGGAGATGAATCTTGATCTCCTACATCTCCCGTCTCAATACAGCATCCCTACTTAAAGGCATCTCGGACTTAGTCGATTTTTCATAAATTCTAAGAAATTCATATGTTAGGATGCTGGGAGATGAATGGGATGCTGCATGGAGATGAATCTTGATCTCCTACATCTCTCATCTCAATACAGCATCCCTACTTAAAGGCATCTCGGACTTAGTCGATTTTTCATAAATCCATAGAAATTCATATGTTAGGATGCTGGGAGATGAATGGGATGCTGCATGGAGATGAATCTTGATCTCCTACATCTCCCATCTTAATACAGCATCCCTACTTAAAGCCATCTCGGACTTAGTCGATTTTTCATAAATTCTAAGAAATTCATATGTTAGGATGCTGGGTGATGAATGGGATGCTGCATAGAGATGAATCTTGATCTCCTACATCTCCCATCTTAGTACAGCATCCCTACTTAAAGCCATCTCGGACTTAGTCGATTTTTCATAAATTCTAAGAAATTCATATGTAAGGATGCTGGGAGATGAATGGGATGCTGCATGGAGATGAATCTTGGTCTCCTACATCTCCTGTCTCAATACAGCATCCCTACTTAAAGGCATCTCGGACTTAGTCGATTTTTCATAAATTCATAGAAATTCATATGTTAGGATGCTGCGAGATGAATGGGATGCTGCATGGAGATGAATCTTGATCTCCTACATCTCTCATCTCAATACAGCATCCCTACTTAAAGCCATCTCGGACTTAGTCGATTTTTCATAAATTCATAGAAATTCATATGTTAGGATGCTGCGAGATGAATGGGATGCTGCGTGGAGATGAATCTTGATCTACTGCATCTCCCATCTTAATACAGCATTCCTACTTAAATGCATCTCGGACTTAGTCGATTTTTCATAAATTCATAGAAATTCATATGTTAGGATGCTGCGAGATGAATGGGATGCTGCATGGAGATGAATCTTGATCTCCTACATCTCTCATCTCAATACAGCATCCCTACTTAAAGGCATCTCGGACTTAGTCGATTTTTCATAAATTCATAGAAATTCATATGTTAGGATGCTGGGAGATGAATGGGATGCTGCATGGAGATGAATCTTGATCTCCTACATCTCCCATCTTAATACAGCATCCCTACTTAAAGCCATCTCGGACTTAGTCGATTTTTCATAAATTCATATAAATTCATATGTTAGGATGCTGGAAGATAAATGGGATGCTGCATGGAGATGCATCTTGATCTCCTACATCTCCCATCTTAATACAGCATCCCTACTTAAAGCCATCTCGGACTTAGTCGATTTTTCATAAATTCTAAGAAATTCATATGTTAGGATGCTGGGAGATGAATGGGATGCTGCATGGAGATGAATCTTGGTCTTCTTCATCTCCCATCTTAATACAGCATCCCTACTTAAAGGCATCTCGGACTTAGTCGATTTTTCATAAATTCATAGAAATTCATATGTTAGGATGCTGGGAGATGAATGGGATGCTGCATGGAGATGAATCTTGATCTCCTACATCTCCCATCTTAATACAGCATCCCTACTTAAAGCCATCTCGGACTTAGTCGATTTTTCATAAATTCATATAAATTCATATGTTAGGATGCTGGAAGATAAATGGGATGCTGCATGGAGATGCATCTTGATCTCCTACTTCTCCCATCTTAATACAGCATCCCTACTTAAAGCCATCTCGGACTTAGTCGATTTTTCATAAATTCATAGAAATTCATATGTTAGGATGCTGCGAGATGAATGGGATGCTGCATGGAGATGAATCTTGATCTCCTACATCTCTCATCTCAATACAGCATCCCTACTTAAAGGCATCTCGGACTTAGTCGATTTTTCATAAATTCATAGAAATTCATATGTTAGGATGCTGGGAGATGAATGGGATGCTGCATGGAGATGAATCTTGATCTCCTACATCTCCCATCTCAATACAGCATCCCTACTTAAAGGCATCTCGGACTTAGTCGATTTTTCATAAATTCATAGAAATTCATATGTGAGGATGCTGCGAGATGAATGGGATGCTGCATGGAGATGAATCTTGATCTCCTACATCTCTCATCTCAATACAGCATCCCTACTTAAAGCCATCTCGGACTTAGTCGATTTTTCATAAATTCATAGAAATTCATATGTTAGGATGCTGCGAGATGAATGGGATGCTGCATGCAGATGAATCTTGATCTTCTTCATCTCCCATCTTAATACAGCATCCCTACTTAAAGGCATCTCGGACTTAGTCGATTTTTCATAAATTCTAAGAAAAACATATGTTAGGATGCTGCGAGATGAATGGGATGCTCCATGGAGATGAATCTTGATCTTCTTCATCTCCCATCTTAATACAGCATCCCTACTTAAAGGCATCTCGGACTTAGTCGATTTTTCATAAATTCTAAGAAAAACATATGTTAGGATGCTGCGAGATGAATGGGATGCTCCATGGAGATGAATCTTGATCTTCTTCATCTCCCATCTTAATACAGCATCCCTACTTGAAGGCATCTCGGACTTAGTCGATTTTTCATAAATTCTAAGAAAAACATATGTTAGGATGCTGCGAGATGAATGGGATGCTGCATGGAGATGAATCTTGATCTTCTTCATCTCCCATCTTAATACAGCATCCCTACTTGAAGGCATCTCGGACTTAGTCGATTTTTCATAAATTCATAGAAATTCATATGTTAGGATGCTGCGAGATGAATGGGATGCTGCATGGAGATGAATCTTGATCTCCTACATCTCCCATCTTAATACAGCATCCCTACTTAAAGCCATCTCGGACTTAGTCGATTTTTCATAAATTCTAAGAAATTGATATGTTAGGATGCTGCGAGATGAATGGGATGCTGCATGGAGATGGATCTTGATCTTCTTCATCTCCCATCTTAATACAGCATCCCTACTTGAAGGCATCTCGGACTTAGTCGATTTTTCATAAATTCTTAGAAAAACATATGTTAGGATGCTGCGAGATGAATGGGATGCTACTTTGAGATGAATCTTGATCTTCTTCATCTCCCATCTTAATACAGCATCCCTACTTAAAGGCATCTCGGACTTAGTCGATTTTTCATTAATTCTAAAAAAAATATGTTAGGATGCTGGGAGACGAATGGGATGCTGCATGGAGATGAATCTTGATCTTCTTCATCTCCCATCTTAATACAGCATCCCTACTTATAGGCATCTCGGACTTAGTCGATTTTTCATAAATTCTTAGAAAAACATATGTTAGGATGCTGCGAGATGAATGGGATGCTACTTTGAGATGAATCTTGATCTTCTTCATCTCCCATCTTAATACAGCATCCCTACTTAAAGGCATCTCGGACTTAGTCGATTTTTCATTAATTCTAAAAAAAATATGTTAGGATGCTGCGAGATGAATGGGATGCTGCATGGAGATGAATCTTGATCTTCTTCATCTCCCATCTTAATACAGCATCCCTACTTAAAGGCATCTCGGACTTAGTCGATTTTTCATAAATTCTAAGAAATTCATATGTTATAATGCTGCGAGATGTATGGGATGCTGCATGGAGATGATTCTTGATCTTCTTCATCTCCCATCTCAATACAGCATCCCTACTTAAAGACATCTCGGACTTAGTCGATTTTTCATAAATTCTAAGAAAAACATATGTTAGGATGCTGCGAGATGTATGGGATGCTGCATGGAGATGAATCTTGATCTTCTACATCTCCCATCTCAATACAGCATCCCTCTTTAAAGGCATCTCGGTCTTAGTCGATTTTTCATAAATTCTAAGAAATTCATATGTTAGGATGCTGCGAGATGAATGGGATGCTGCATGGAGATGAATCTTGATCTTCTTCATCTCCCATCTTAATACAGCATCCCTACTTAAAGACATCTCGGACTTAGTCGATTTTTCATAAATTCTAAGAAAAACATATGTTAGGATGCTGCGAGATGAATGGGATGCTGCATGGAGATGAATCTTGATCTTTATCATCTTCCATCTTAATACAGCATCCCTTCTTAAAGGCATCTCGGACTTAGTCGATTTTTCATAAATACTAAGAAATTCATATGTTAGGATGCTGCGAGATGAATGAGATGCTGCATGGAGATGAATCTTGATCATCTTCATCTCCCATCTTAATTAGGCATCCCTACTTAAAGGCATCTTGGACTGAGTCGATTTTTCATAAATTCATAGAAAAACATATGTTAGGATGCTGGGAGATGAATGGGATGCTGCATGGAGATGAATCTTGATCTTCTCCATCTCCCATCTTAATACAGCATCCCTACTTAAAGGCATCTCGGACTTAGTCGATTTTTCATAAATTCTAAGAAATTCATATGTTAGGATGCAGCGAGATGAATGGGATGCTGCATGAAGATGAATCTTGATCTTCTTCATCTCCCATCTTAATACAGCATCCCTACTTAAAGGCATCTCGGACTTAGTCGATTTTGCATAAATTCTAAGAAATTCATATGTTAGGATGCTGGGAGATGAATGGGATGCTGCATGGAGATGAATCTTGAGCTCCTACATCTCCCATCTCAATACAGCATCCCTACTTAAAGGCATCACGGACTTAGTCGATTTTTCATAAATTCATAGAAATTCATATGTTAGGATGCTGGGAGATGAATGGGATGCTGCATGGAGATGCATCTTGATCTCCTACATCTCCCATCTTAATACAGCATTACTACTTAAAGCCATCTCGGACTTAGTCGATTTTTCATAAATTCTAAGAAATTCATATGTCAGGATGCTGGGAGATGAATAAGATGCTGCATGGAGATGAATCTTGATCTTCTTCATCTCCCATCTTAATACAGCATCCCTACTTAAAGGCATCTCGGACTTAGTCGATTTTTCATAAATTCTAAGAAATTCATATGTTAGGATGCTGGGAGATGAATGGGATGCTGCATGGAGATGAATCTTGATCTTCTTCATCTCCCATCTTAATACAGCATCCCTACTTAAAGGCATCTCGGACTTAGTCGATTTTTCATAAATTCTAAGAAATTCATATGTTAGGATGCTGGGAGATGAATGGGATGCTGCATGGAGATGAATCTTGATCTCCTACATCTCCCATCTCAATACAGCATCCCTACTTAAAGGCATCTCGGACTTAGTCGATTTTTCATAAATTCATAGAAATTCATATGTTAGGATGCTGGGAGATGAATGGGATGCTGCATGGAGATGAATCTTGATCTCCTACATCTCCCATCTCAACCTCAATCAACGAAGAAAACCTCATATTCGGACTCTACACGAGCCCCAGATATTGAAAAGTGAAATCCGCGGTCGATTTGGAACAAAAAATTGACCTAGGCAAAGTTGTATGGAGGTAGGGACCCCTGAGAAAAAAGTTTAGTCCCGAGGCTCCTTGGACCACCAAGTCCCTAGGTCGGACCAAAATCGGAAAAAATCCGACCAAAGTCGAAAGTGTCGAAAATTTTAAAAAACCCCTTTTGGGGCCCTATGGCCTCCCTAGATAATGAAAAGTGAGGTCCGCGGCCGATCCGGAAGAAAAACTTGACCTAGGCAAACTTGTATGACGGTGGGGACCCAAAAAAATTTCGATGAGTGTAGTTTAGACAGGCCGGAAAATGTATCGGTGGTCCGTATCAAGGGACGTCTTTTAGTTCCATGGGGTGGTGGTCGTCGAACAAAGTCGCCTAGGTCGACCACCAGAAAGACCAGTCGTGTTGTAATGGATGTTTTGACCACTTTACTAGGGAAACCTAGTAGGTCGAAGCAAATTTGGGGTTCGAGATGAGTTGGTGAAAGTTGGTCCAACCTAGGTGTGCTTGGTGGAGGTTGACCATGAAAGTAGAGCATGATGGGAATGACCATAACTTTGGTTCTAGATGTCGGATCGGTACACTTTCGGCAGTTTTGGAAAGGTGAAGGCCTGCTCTAGCTATGTTTCCTACCAAGCTAAGCGCCTACTAGTGACCCGGAGGAGGTATTAAGGGTCAAAGGCAAAAAGGGGTACCCTAAAGTGCGTGTGACCAAGAAAATGGGAAAAACGGTATCGCCTATAGCTCAGGCTGTATGGCTCGGATCGGAAAGCTTGGATATGCGTTGGAAAGGTCTTGACGAGCGCTAGCTATGTGTCTTACCAAGCGAAGCGCTAGGTGTTGAGCAAGTCGGTCATATTAGAGGGCAAAGGTGAAAAATGGTGGTTTAGAGGCGAAAATTCACCTTATGATCGAAAATAGCGGGCGAACGATAAGAGCTACGAACACGGCGTAGAACAATCATAAGTACGTTACCACAAGACCTAACTTTGGCCAATATAGAGCGAGAAGATCGGAGGTACCCATCAGGGTGATATGGCAGGTTCAAAGTTGGACCAAAACGAGACTTGAGAAATGGATTGAAACACGGTATCGCGAATAACTCAGGCTGTATGGAACGGATCGACAAGCTTAGATCAGTGTTGGAAAGGTCGAACCGAGCGCTAACTATAATCCCAAACAACCGAAGCGCTAAGTGTTGAGCAAAACTGAGTTATTAAGCGACAAAGTGGAAAAATAATACCAAAATGGCCAAAAATCACACAAGACCAAGAATACCGAGCAAGCGGTAAGAGATAGCGGGTTGACGTAGAATACTTATAAGTTTGCCTCTACGAGACCTAAAAGTCGTCCATAGAAAGCGAGAAGATCGGACCACTCTGGAAGGGTGATACGAGTGGTCAAAAATTAGCAAAAATGAAACATGGCTAAAATGGATTTGACTTGTGCACCATGTAGCTCCGGCTGTATGGCATGGATTGTAGAGCTAGGATATGTTTTGGAAAGGTAACACCCAGCGCTAGATACGACTAGAAGAAAGCAAAGCGCTAACTAGCATGATTTGGAAGTTATTAAGCGTCAAAGTCGAAAAATGTTACCAAAATTGAAACTCGAGTACATTGGGCCAAAAAGTACAAGTTGTGAAATTTGGACTTACGAGTAAAATACCGAGCAGGCGGTAAGAGATAGAGACTTGGTGTAGAACAATTATAAGTTGGGCATGTTATAACCTATATTTGGCCCGAACATAGTCTCGAGATCGGTGGTACCTAAAAGGGTGGTACAGGTGTTAGATGGTTTTCCCAGAGCATAAGCTCCACATGATATGGAAAACGGGAAACATCATAACTTCGGCTGTATGGCATGGAATGGAACGAACAAGGTATCGATGGAAAGAGAAAAGGTAGCGCTAACTATAATTCCTTCCAAGCAAAGCGCTAGCATGTGACCGTTTGGGTGTTATTGTGAGTCAAAGTCTGAAATTGTTACCACGAGAGGCGAAAATCCAACTAAGTCCATGAATACCGGGCTGGCGGTAAGAGATACGGCTTGGCCGTAGAACATTTATAAGTTGGCCAAGACAAGGCCTAAGTTTCGTCCATAGACGACAAGAAGATCGAAGATACCTGAAGGTGAGATATGGGCGTCCCAAAGTGGGCCTTTGAAAAAGTGACAAACTTCCCTTATAACAGCATACACCAAATATCTCTGGCTCTATGGCACCGAATAAGAAGTTGAGCTCAGCGACAGAAAGGTGATAGTCAGCGCTAAATATCATACGAACAGAGTGAAGCGCTAAAGGGAAAGGATCTTGGTGATATAAGGTGACAAAGTCGAGAAAAGTTGCCTCAAAATCATGAAAAATGTGAAAAAATGGCTAAGTCCCGGGTGCCTTAAGGGCAGGTTAATCGAATGTACCGAGCTGGCGGTACGAGATAGAGACTTGGTGTAGAACAATTATATGTTTGGCATGGCAAGACCTACATTCGGCCAATACAAAGTGAGAAGATCAAAGATACCCGCAAGGGTGATATTGGTGTCCAAAGGAAAAAAGCACTAAGTCTTGGGAAACTTATATGAAGAAAAAGGACCCTGATGGGTCATATGGGATGGATCGAAAAATCGGCTAAGTCCCAAAATGGGGATGTCAGAACTACACTCAAATGTTACCACACCAAGCAAGGCAAACTTATATGAAGCAAAGGACCCTGATGGGTCATATGGTATTGATCGAAAAATCGGCTAAGTCCCAAAATGGGGATGTCAGAACTACACTCAAATGTTACCACACCAAGCAAGGCAAACTTATATGAAGGCAAGGACCCTGATGGGTCATATGGTATTTTACGAAAAATCGGCTAAGTCCCAAAATGGGGATGTCAGAACTACACTCAAATGTTACCACACCAAGCAAGGCAAACTTATATGAAGCAAAGGACCCTGATGGGTCATATGGTATTTTACGAAAAATCGGCTAAGTCCCAAAATGGGGATGTCAGAACTACACTCAAATGTTACCACACCAAGCAAGGCAAACTTATATGAAGCAAAGGACCCTGATGGGTCATATGGTACTTTACGAAAAATCGGCTAAGTCCCAAAATGATGATGTCAGAACTACACTCAAATGTTACCACACCAAGCAAGGCAAACTTATATGA
This sequence comes from Anopheles ziemanni, assembly GCF_943734765.1. Lineage (NCBI taxonomy): Eukaryota > Metazoa > Arthropoda > Insecta > Diptera > Culicidae > Anopheles > Anopheles ziemanni. Next base: position 13,256 of record NW_026689745.1, on the reverse strand, counting down.
AGGCAAGGACCCTGATGGGTCATATGGTATTTTACGAAAAATCGGCTAAGTCCCAAAATGGGGATGTCAGAACTACACTCAAATGTTACCACACCAAGCTAGGCAAACTTATATGAAGCAAAGGACCCTGATGGGTCATATGGTATTTTACGAAAAATCGGCTAAGTCCCAAAATGGGGATGTCAGAACTACACTCAAATGTTACCACATCAAGCAAGGCAAACTTATATGAAGGAAAGGACCTTGATGGGTCATATGGTATTTTACGAAAAATCGGCTAAGTCCCAAAATGATGATGTCAGAACTACACTCAAATGTTACCACACCAAGCAAGGCAAACTTATATGAAGGCAAGGACCCTGATGGGTCATATGGTATTGATCGAAAAATCGGCTAAGTCCCAAAATGGGGATGTCAGAACTACACTCAAATGTTACCACACCAAGCAAGGCAAACTTATATGAAGCAAAGGACCCTGATGGGTCATATGGTATTTTACGAAAAATCGGCTAAGTCCCAAAATGGGGATGTCAGAACTACACTCAAATGTTACCACACCAAGCAAGGCAAACTTATATGAAGCAAAGGACCCTGATGGGTCATATGGTATTGATTGAAAAATCGGCTAAGTCCCAAAATGGGGATGTCAGAACTACACTCAAATGTTACCACACCAAGCAAGGCAAACTTATATGAAGCAAAGGACCCTGATGGGTCATATGGTATTGATTGAAAAATCGGCTAAGTCCCAAAATGGGGATGTCAGAACTACACTCAAATGTTACCATACCAAGCAAGGCAAACTTATATGAAGGAAAGGACCCATATGGGTCATATGGTATTTTACGAAAAATCGGCTAAGTCCCAAAATGAGGATGTCAGAACTACACTAAAAAGTTACCACACCAAGCAAGGCAAAGTACCTAGGTGAACCCTAGGAAGAAACACGGACCAAGTCAGATGGCCTAAGTCAATAGAACAAGTGACCTAGGCAAAGTTGTATGGCGCTGAGGACCCTGAAAAATCTGGTTAGTGTAGTTTAGACAGGGTAGGTTTTTGGGTCGGCCGAACCCCCTTATTTTGGGTTTTGGCCTCATCAAGAAGCTACACCTAGGCAAACTGCCTAGGGTGAAAGTGCGAAGACCAATCGAATAGTAAGACAAGTTTTGACCGATCGCCCTAGGCAAGCTTGTATGAAGAAAGGGACCCTAAGGGTCATATGGAAATACATGAAAAATCGGCTAAGTCCCAAAATTGGGATGTCAGAACTACACTAAAAAGTTACCACATCAAGCAAGGCAAACTACCTAGGTGAACCCTAGCAAGAAACACGGACCAAGTCAGATGGCCTAAGTCAAGAGTGCAAGTGACCTAGGCAAAGTTGTATGACGGTGAGGACCCTGAAAAATCTGGTTAGTGTAGTTTAGACAGGGGAGGTTTTTGGGTCGGCTGAACCTCCTTATTTTGGGTTTTGACCTCCTCAAGAAGCTACACCTAGGCAAACTGCCTAGGGTGAATGTGCGAAGACCAATCGAATAGTAAGACAAGTTTTGACCGATCGCCCTAGGCAAGCTTGTATGAAGAAAGGGACCCTATGGGTCATATGGAAATACATGAAAAATCGGCTAAGTCCCAAAATTGGGATGTCTGAACTACACTAAAAAGTTACCACATCAAGCAAGGCAAAGTACCTAGGTGAACCCTAGCAAGAAACACGGACCAAGTCAGATGGCCTAAGTCAAGAGAACAAGTGACCTAGGCAAAGTTGTATGACGGTGAGGACCCTGAAAAATCTGGTTAGTGTAGTTTAGACAGGGGAGGTTTTTGGGTCGGCTGAACCTCCTTATTTTGGGTTTTGACCTCCTCAAGAAGCTACACCTAGGCAAACTGCCTAGGGTGAAAGTGCGAAGACCAATCGAATAGTAAGACAAGTTTTGACCGATCGCCCTAGGCAAGCTTGTATGAAGAAAGGGACCCTATGGGTCATATGGAAATACATGAAAAATCGGCTAAGTCCCAAAATTGGGATGTCTGAACTACACTAAAAAGTTACCACATCAAGCAAGGCAAAGTACCTAGGTGAACCCTAGGAAGAAACACGGACCAAGTCAGATGGCCTAAGTCAAGAGTACAAGTGACCTAGGCAAAGTTGTATGGCGCTGAGGACCCTGAAAAATCGGGTTAGTGTAGTTCAGACAGGGGAGGTTTCTGGGTCGGCTGAACCTCCTTATTTCGGGTTTTGGCCTCCTCAAGAAGACAGACCTAGGCAAAGTGCCTAGGGTGAAAGTGCGAAGACCAATCGAATAGTAAGACAAGTTTTGACCGATCGCCCTAGGCAAGCTTGTATGAAGAAAGGGACCCTATGGGTCATATGGAAATATACGAAAAATCGGCTAAGTCCCGAAATTGGGATGTCTGAACTACACTAAAAAGTTACCACATCAAGCAAGGCAAAGTACCTAGGTGAACCCTAGGAAGAAACACGGACCAAGTCAGATGGCCTAAGTCAAGAGTACAAGTGACCTAGGCAAAGTTGTATGGCGCTGAGGACCCTGAAAAATCGGGTTAGTGTAGTTCAGACAGGGGAGGTTTCTGGGTCGGCTGAACCTCCTTATTTCGGGTTTTGGCCTCCTCAAGAAGACAGACCTAGGCAAAGTGCCTAGGGTGAAAGTGCGAAGACCAATCGAATAGTAAGACAAGTTTTGACCGATCGCCCTAGGCAAGCTTGTATGAAGAAAGGGACCCTATGGGTCATATGGAAATATACGAAAAATCGGCTAAGTCCCGAAATTGGGATGTCTGAACTACACTAAAAAGTTACCACATCAAGCAAGGCAAAGTACCTAGGTGAACCCTAGGAAGAAACACGGACCAAGTCAGATGGCCTAAGTCAAGAGTACAAGTGACCTAGGCAAAGTTGTATGGCGCTAAGGACCATGAAAAATCGGGTTAGTGTAGTTAAGACAGGGGAGGTTTCAGGGTCGGCTGGACCTCCTTATTTCGGGTTTTGGCCTCCTCAAGAAGACAGACCTAGGCGAACTGCCTAGGGTGAAAGTGCGAAGACCAATCGAATAGTAAGACAAGTTTTGACCGATCGCCCTAGGCAAGCTTGTATGAAGAAAGGGACCCTATGGGTCATATGGAAATACATGAAAAATCGGCTAAGTCCCAAAATTAGGATGTCTGAACTACACTAAAAAGTTACCACATCAAGCAAGGCAAAGTACCTAGGTGAACCCTAGGAAGAAACACGGACCAAGTCGGATGGCCTAAGTCAAGAGTACAAGTGACCTAGGCAAAGTTGTATGGCGCTGAGGACCCTGAAAAATCGGGTTAGTGTAGTTCAGACAGGGGAGGTTTCAGGGTCGGCCGAACCTCCTTATTTCGGGTTTTGGCCTCCTCAAGAAGACAGACCTAGGCGAACTGCCTAGGGTGAAAGTGCGAAGACCAATCGAATAGTAAGACAAGTTTTGACCGATCGCCCTAGGCAAGCTTGTATGAAGAAAGGGACCCTATGGGTCATATGGAAATATACGAAAAATCGGCTAAGTCCCAAAATTGGGATGTCAGAACTACACTATAAAGTTACCACATTAGCAAGGCAGACTTGTATGAAGAACGGGACCCTGGTGAAAGTAGCAAATATCCCAAACCGAACATGAATATTATACACACAAGAGTACGAACATAAAGGAACACGGACCAAGCGTACCGAGAGAATCGGTACTATAGAACCCTCGTGGTTCTACACAAAGACTTTATGTTAGGGGTTCAAGCCCCATAGTACTCAAACGGTGACAGTAGCAAATATCCCAAAACGAACGTGAATCTTATTCACAAGAGTACGAACATAAAGGAACACGGACCAAGCGTACCGAGAGAATCGGTACTATAGAGCCCTCGTGGTTCTACACAAAGACTTTATGTTCGGGGTTCACACCCCAAATCGAACGTGGAATTTACTTTCTGATGGTCATGCGGTCGTCCAAAGGGGTCTAGTATCCTGGGATGACAAGCATCACGGGCACAGCTCGTATCAAAACAGTCGAAGAGGCCCGCGAAAGCTTGCTTTCCATGGCTATGCGATGCACAAATTGAGTTTACTCACCGTAGTATAAAACGAACGAACCGAACCTATCCGAGTAGGGATAATGGGCGCAGTAACATACTTCTGTGACCCAGCGAGAGTTGAACGAGGTGACATGAACTGTCAGTGGCTTATATCAGATGGGATACATACATGAGATTGCTTTCAAATCTACACTCGAAAACCTAACCAAGTAAAAGCGAACGTGGGAAGGATTCGAAACTGGTAACGAAATCTTAAGCTGGAAAGAGTCATCACTATGGATACATATTATGCGAAACCAATCAAGTGCTCATTACTGATCCAAAACCGAAGAGCACTAGTGAACACCTTAATCTCACCCTAGTTCACATCCAAGTGATCGACCACGTGTGTGAAGCAAAGACCAATCGAATTCCTCAATGGACCGAACACTATGAACAAATGGCCAAAAACGTTATAACTATCCAAACATACTACTATCTAGCGAAAGTCATCACGATGGAACCATACCATGATCTTTAACCTATAGCGCTCACCATATTCCTACCCAGAGTGCAAGTGAACAGATTGCCCACCCTTACCCAGTTCACAACCACGTGATCGACTAACATACCGAGGTTACCACAAGTCAAAGTTATACGTTTACAAGCGCAAGACCAATCGAAAACCCCGAAAGCAATCTCGACCCAAAATGTATTATCCGTGAGTGTAGTCGAGTCTCGTACTCGTCATCTGTAATCGTCGGATAGAATATCCAGTACACGGTTGTCTTTCCAAATGAAATCTACATACAGAACTCGCTCTTGGCAAATGGGTGGCAATGGCGCAATCAGGAGCGAGTTCCCGTCCGGGTGCCAAGTGATTGGCAAATGTCTGGGGGAAAGCAACCATATATTGATTTGTCTGTTAGTGTACTGGGTGTTTGAGGTATGTAGTATCCACGCTTGGTTGGGTGTGTCAGAGGACCATGGATGCGTTCACAACCCCAATTGGGGTACATCGGGAATGATTTTGTGGAACCGATGTGCCCGGCACACACTAAGTTTTGTTGCAAGTTAATAGTGTGCCATGTCCGGGGGGGTTGTGATTAAACTCTGGTGAATTGCGTACTGTGGTGATTGGGGTATGAAAGCCCCGCAGTTGCAATGATCGGACGCGCCTAGCGTGTCCTTTAGTTGATGGTAGGGAAATGAAGGCCCTTGTCAGCTCACCTAAGTATTCATGGAAGTTTGGCATAAGGTCGCTGTGGTAGGGGTATGAAGGCCCCGTCAGCGCATGCACAATCGGGCGCACGTGCGCTTAGCGGAGTCGAATGCCGCTCAAGTGCCTGTCCGGTGCATCGGGTGTGTGTGATACGAGGGCAATGAGGTTCGCACGGGGGCTCGCCTCCCGTGTGCTACCGGACTTGACAACATATAGAACGTGGTGTTTGCTCCTCCGGGTGCAATGGGACAATGAACATTCGAACGCAAAGTCGGAATTCTGGTTGATCCTACCAGTAATATACGCTCGTCTCAAAGGTTAAGCCATGCATGTCTAAGTACAAACAGATTTAATGTGAAACCGCATAAGGCTCAGTATAACAGCTATAATTTACGAGATCATCAACCTAGTTACTTGGATAACTGTGGAAAATCTAGAGCTAATACATGCAACATGCCAGGACCCTCGCGGGAACTGGTGCACTTATTAGTCAAACCAATCGCGGGTTCTCCGTGTCATTGAGTTGAAGTCTGGATAATGATGCTGATCGTATGGTCTCGCACCGACGACAGATCTCGCAAATATCTGCCCTATCAACTATGGATGGTAGTATAGAGGACTACCATGGTTGCAACGGGTAACGGGGAATCAGGGTTCGATTCCGGAGAGGGAGCCTGAGAAATGGCTACCACATCCAAGGAAGGCAGCAGGCGCGTAAATTACCCAATCCCGGGACGGGGAGGTAGTGACGAGAAATAACAATATGAAACTCTTTAATGATGTTTCATAATTGGAATGAGTAGAGCATAAATCCTTCTACGAGGATCAAGTGGAGGGCAAGTCTGGTGCCAGCAGCCGCGGTAATTCCAGCTCCACTAGCGTATATTAAAATTGTTGCGGTTAAAACGTTCGAAGTTGATACTTGTCCAACACAGTCCGGCTCCGCCGACCCGGTCAACCCGTGGTCGGTGGGCCAAGTCGGAATCTGGTTGCGACTCAATGGTGTGGTAGGGCACCAAGTCTGTGTCATGGTGTGCCCTTCAACGGGTGCAAGTGTAACATAGAGCTCGACCGCTCACGTTTACCTTGAACAAATTAGAGTGCTTAAAGCAGGGTGCCCAAACGCCCTAGAATAATCTTGCATGGAATAATGGAATACGACCTTGGTCTAATCTTTCATTGGTTTGTACTCAGACCGGAGGTAATGATTAACAGAAGTAGTTGGGGACACTAGTATTACGGCGCGAGAGGTGAAATTCGTAGACCGTCGTAAGACTAACTAAAGCGAAGGCATTTGTCAAGGATGCTTTCTTTAATCAAGAACGAAAGTTAGAGGATCGAAGGCGATTAGATACCGCCCTAGTTCTAACCGTAAACGATGCCAACTAGCAATTGGGAGACGCTACAACCAGGTGCTCTCAGTAGCTTCCGGGAAACCAAAGTCAGGTTCCGGGGGAAGTATGGTTGCAAAGTTGAAACTTAAAGGAATTGACGGAAGGGCACCACAATGAAATGGAGCTTGCGGTTCAATTTGACTCAACACGGGAAAACTTACCAGGTCCGAACTTATGGAGGTGAGACAGATTAATAGCTCTTTCTCAAATTTAAGGGTAGTGGTGCATGGCCGTTCTTAGTTCGTGGATTGATTTGTCTGGTTAATTCCGATAACGAACGTGACTCACATATGCTAACTAGAACGCAGTCAGCGTTAATGCGTCGATGCCGATTGGAACGGGTTAGGACCTTTCGGTGGAGTATGACCTGACACCTTCGCTGTTCGTGTGCGCAAGTGCACTTACGGTACGCTGCTTAGCAGGACAATTTGTGTTTAGCAAAATGAGATCGAGCGATAACAGGTCCGTGATGCCCTTAGATGTTCTGGGCTACACGCGTGCTACAATGTGGGTAGCAGCGTGTCTCCTATTCCGAGAGGAACGGGAAATCACTCAAATACTCACTTAGTAGGGATTATGGATTGCAATGGTCCATATGAACTCGGAACTTCTAGTAAGTGCTGGTCATCAGCCAGCGTTGAATACGTCCCTGCCCTTTGTACACACCGCCCGTCGCTACTACCGATGGATTATTTAGTGAGGTCTTTGGAGATGATCGTTCGCTGGATCCTCGTGAACCGCGTCTGCTTTATCGAAGTTGACCGAACTTGATGATTTAGAGGAAGTAAAAGTCGTAACAAGGTTTCCGTAGGTGAACCTGCGGAAGGATCATTAGTGGCCAAGTGATCCTTCCAGAAGTCCGAACCTGCGGGTTGAGACTTCGGCACAAGTTGCCATATGATAATTGACGAAACACTATAGAAGTCCGAACCTGCGGGTTGAGACTCAGGCACAAGTTGCCATATGAAAGTTGACGAAACACGTTAGAAGTCCGAACCTGCGGGTTGAGACTTCGGCACAAGTTGCCATATGAACATTGACGAAACACTATGAAGTCCGAACCTGCGGGTTGAGACTTAGGCACAAGTTGCCTTATATATAACTTCGAACAAATACACAAGTCCGAACCTGCGGGTTGAGACTTAGGCACAAGTTGCCTTATATATAACTTCGAACAAATACACAAGTCCGAACCTGCGGGTTGAGACTTAGGCACAAGTTGCCTTATACATACATTGGCCAAATAAACAGAAGTCCGAACCTGCGGGTTGAGACTTAATGCGATCTAGATACCAAGTTGACATCCAATACCTGTTGAGCAAAACCAAAGATTCCCTGTTCTCGAATGAATACACTATATAACAGGGAATCATGAAGAAATCAAGCAAGCGTGAAACAAAGTCATCACTTGGGCATGCTCGATAGCCAACCACATGACATTAACCTAAGAGAGCATGCAAACCACATGATACCTATAAACGATTAACCCGCCCTAGTTCAATCGTTCGCCAAGTGATGACTTCAGTATGGCTAAGAGAAAAACTTTTAAATGGGAAAAACTCTAAGTCCGAACCTCCGGGTTGAGACTTTCCGCGTCCGGAGGTACGCGTACCGCCTACCCGAAAGATGGTGAATCAGGGGTGTCCGATCAGCAATGGTCGGATGCCCCGTCGTAGTCCAACTATGACAATCAAAGTCAAGACCTCCGGGTTGAGACTTTCCGCGTCCGGAGGTACGCGTACCGCCTACCCGAAAGATGGTGTGCTTCTGGGGTATTCGATGAGTCGGATACCCCGTCGTAGTCCAACTATGACAATACAAAGTCAAGACCTCCGGGTTGAGACTTCCGCGTCGGAGGTGCGCGCACCGCCTACCCGAAAGATGATGAATCAGGGGTGTTCGATCAGCAATGGTCGGATGCCCCGTCGTAGTCCAACTATGACAATCAAAGTCAAGACCTCCGGGTTGAGACTTTCCGCGAGTACAAGCATAAAGGAACACGGACCAAGCCGTACCGAGAGAATCGGTACTAGAGCCCTTGTGGTTCTACATTGAGAGAGCCCTCGTGGTTCTCATTAGGGGCTTTATGCAAGTCGTACTCAATACTGTGGTGTGAAGTATAAAGTAGTCCTCGCCTGGTCCACGCTGCTTCGGCGGTCCTGGGTAAGATAGTTCATTCTAGCTTGCCCTATAGTGGAATGAGGACACTTAATGCTTCGTCTTTTAGCGGCGGCTAGACTCCTCCTCACGGGGAACGAGTTGACGCACACAGCGGCGGCTTACGCACTATGGCAATCATGGATGCCTGAAGATTCCGTGAAGTTCTCCCCTGGTCCACGCTGCCTCGGCAGTCCTGGGTAAAATGGAATATTTCCAGCTTGCCCTATAGTGGAAGAGGACTATCCAACAATACAAAGTCAAGACCTCCGGGTTGAGACTTTCCGCGTCGGTGGTGTCGCGCACCGCCTATCCGAAAGATGGTGTAACAGGGGTGTTCGATCAGCAATGGTCGGATGCCCCGTCATAGTCCAACTATGACAACCAAAGTCAAGACCTCCGGGTTGAGACTTTCCGCGTCCGGAGGTACGCGTACCGCCTACCCGAAAGATGGTGTGCTTCTGGGGTATTCGATGAGTCGGATACCCCGTCGTAGTCCAACTATGACAATACAAAGTCAAGACCTCCGGGTTGAGACTTCCGCGTCGGAGGTGCGCGCACCGCCTACCCGAAAGATGATGAATCAGGGGTGTTCGATCAGCAATGGTCGGATGCCCCGTCGTAGTCCAACTATGACAATCAAAGTCAAGACCTCCGGGTTGAGACTTTCTGCGAGTACAAGCATAAAGGAACACGGACCAAGCCGTACCGAGAGAATCGGTACTAGAGCCCTCGTGGTTCTACATTGAGAGAGCCCTCGTGGTTCTCATTAGGGGCTTTATGCAAGTCGTACTCAAAACTGTGGTGTGAAGTATAAAGTATAGAGTCCTCCACTGGTCCACGCTGCTCCGGCGGTCCTGGGTAAGATAGTTCACTCTAGCTTGCCCTATGTGGAAGAGGACTCAATACCCTACCTGTTGAGCTTGAAACAAAGTCATCACTTGGGCATGCTCATATTGCCATACAATATTCCATTATCTACTAATGAGCATGCAGCTATATGATTATAACCTGTAAACGATTACCCCGCCGTAGTTCAGCGCTTCAACCAAGTGATGACTTCAGTATGGCTAGTGTGTGAAGTATAAAGTATAGTCCTCCCCTGGTCCACACTGCTTCGGCGGTCCTGGGTAAGATAGTTAGTTCTAGCTTGCCCTATGTGGAAGAGGACACCATACTTAATACTGTGGTGTAATGAACAAAGTATAGTCCTCCACTGGTCCACGCTGCTTTGCAGTCCTGGGTAAGATAGTTAGTTCTAGCTTGCCCTATGTGGAAGAGGGCATACAAGACAAAGTATAGTTCTCCCCTGGTCCACGCTGCTCCGGCGGTCCTGGGTAAGATAGTTAATTCTAGCTTGCCCTATGTGGAAGAGGACTCAATACCCTACCTGTTGAGCTTGAAACAAAGTCATCACTTGGGCATGCTCTATAGCCAACCACATGACATTAACCTAAGAGAGCATGCAGCGTATTATCCCAATGCAAAGTAAACGATAGACTCGCCCTAGTTCAGTGCTTCAACCAAGTGATGACTTCAATATGGCTAGTGTGTGAAGTATAAAGTATAGTCCTCCCCTGGTCCACACTGCTTCGGCGGTCCTGGGTAAGATAGTTAATTCTAGCTTGCCCTATGTGGAAGAGGACACCATACTTAATACTGTGGTGTTATGAACAAAGTATAGTCCTCCACTGGTCCACGCTGCTCCGGCGGTCCTGGGTAAGATAGTTCATTCTAGCTTGCCCTATGTGGAAGAGGGCATACAAGACAAAGTATAGTTCTCCCCTGGTCCACGCTGCTCCGGCGGTCCTGGGTAAGATAGTTAATTCTAGCTTGCCCTATGTGGAAGAGGACTCAATACCCTACCTGTTGAGCTTGAAACAAAGTCATCACTTGGGCATGCTCTATAGCCAACCACATGACATTAACCTAAGAGAGCATGCAGCGTATTATCCCAATGCAAAGTAAACGATAGACTCGCCCTAGTTCAGTGCTTCAACCAAGTGATGACTTCAGTATGGCTAGTGTGTGAAGTATAAAGTATAGTCCTCCCCTGGTCCACACTGCTTCGGCGGTCCTGGGTAAGATAGTTAGTTCTAGCTTGCCCTATGTGGAAGAGGACACCATACTTAATACTGTGGTGTAATGAACAAAGTATAGTCCTCCACTGGTCCACGCTGCTTTGCAGTCCTGGGTAAGATAGTTAGTTCTAGCTTGCCCTATGTGGAAGAGGGCATACAAGACAAAGTATAGTTCTCCCCTGGTCCACGCTGCTCCGGCGGTCCTGGGTAAGATAGTTAATTCTAGCTTGCCCTATGTGGAAGAGGACTCAATACCCTACCTGTTGAGCTTGAAACAAAGTCATCACTTGGGCATGCTCTATAGCCAACCACATGACATTAACCTAAGAGAGCATGCAGCGTATTATCCCAATGCAAAGTAAACGATAGACTCGCCCTAGTTCAGTGCTTCAACCAAGTGATGACTTCAATATGGCTAGTGTGTGAAGTATAAAGTATAGTCCTCCCCTGGTCCACACTGCTTCGGCGGTCCTGGGTAAGATAGTTAATTCTAGCTTGCCCTATGTGGAAGAGGACACCATACTTAATACTGTGGTGTTATGAACAAAGTATAGTCCTCCACTGGTCCACGCTGCTCCGGCGGTCCTGGGTAAGATAGTTCATTCTAGCTTGCCCTATGTGGAAGAGGGCATACAAGACAAAGTATAGTTCTCCCCTGGTCCACGCTGCTCCGGCGGTCCTGGGTAAGATAGTTAATTCTAGCTTGCCCTATGTGGAAGAGGACTCAATACCCTACCTGTTGAGCTTGAAACAAAGTCATCACTTGGGCATGCTCTATAGCCAACCACATGACATTAACCTAAGAGAGCATGCAGCGTATTATCCCAATGCAAAGTAAACGATAGACTCGCCCTAGTTCAGTGCTTCAACCAAGTGATGACTTCAATATGGCTAGTGTGTGAAGTATAAAGTATAGTCCTCCCCTGGTCCACACTGCTTCGGCGGTCCTGGGTAAGATAGTTAGTTCTAGCTTGCCCTATGGTGGAAGAGGACACCATACTTAATACTGTGGTGTAATGAACAAAGTATAGTCCTCCACTGGTCCACGCTGCTTTGCAGTCCTGGGTAAGATAGTTAATTCTAGCTTGCCCTATGTGGAAGAGGGCATACAAGACAAAGTATAGTTCTCCCCTGGTCCACGCTGCTTCGGCGGTCCTGGGTAAGATAGTTAATTCTAGCTTGCCCTATGTGGAAGAGAGCATACATGAACCAAGAACGAAGGTTATGATCGAGGAATGATTCGACAACTAACCGATGGTATGAAATGTGAAGAATTCAAGCAAGCACACAATCAAGTCATCACTTGGGCATGCTCGATAGCCAACCCTATGACATTAACCTAGTAGAGCATGCGAAACCCAATATATATGTAAACGATGCCCCTCCCTAGTTCAGCGCTTCAACCAAGTGATGACTTCAGAATGGCTAAATCAAATCGGTTCAAAACATACCATCGGTACCCTATTGAAACACACAAGTCGATATCAAACCTCTTAATTGTGTAGTCCTCCACTGGTCCACGCCGCTTCGGCCGTCCTGGGTAAAATGGAACATTCCAGCTTGCCCTATGTGGAAGAGGGCACATTACTCAATACTGTGGTGTGAAGTATAAAGTTCAGTTCTCCCCTGGTCCACGCTGCTTCGGCGGTCCTGGGTAAGATAGTTCATTCTAGCTTGCCCTATGTGGAAGAGGACACTTCATACTTCGTCTCTAAGCGGCGGCTTGACTCCTCCCTACGGGGAACGGGTTTACGCGCACAGCGGCGGCTTACGCACTATGGCAGTCATGGATGCCTTACGTTTCTATGAAAAGTGTGTTCCTCCCCTGGTCCACGCTGCTTCGGCAGTCCTGGGTAAGATAGTTAGTTCTAGCTTGCCCTATGTGGAAGAGGACACGTAGACTTACTGTGGTGTGAAGTATAAAGTTCAGTTCTCCCCTGGTCCACGCCGCTTCGGCCGTCCTGGGTAAAATGGATTCATCCAGCTTGCCCTATGTGGAATGAGGACACTTTATGCTTCGTCTCTAAGCGGCGGCTTGCTCCTCCCTACGGGGAACGGGTATACGCGCACAGCGGCGGCTTACGTTATGGCAGTCATGGATGCCTTACGTTTCCATGAAAAGTGTGTTCCTCCCCTGGTCCACGCTGCTTCGGCAGTCCTGGGTAAGATAGTTAGTTCTAGCTTGCCCTATGTGGAAGAGGACACGTAGACTTACTGTGGTGTGAAGTATAAGGTTCAGTTCTCCCCTGGTCCACGCCGCTTCGGCCGTCCTGGGTAAAATGGATTCATCCAGCTTGCCCTATGTGGAATGAGGACACTTTATGCTTCGTCTCTAAGCGGCGGCTTGCTCCT